>NC_142537.1:7525000-7657500 GCF_056151865.1 Erythranthe guttata | reverse complement strand
CCCTTAAGCCCTTACTCTCCAATCCCAACCCACATTTATTATAAAAGGAAAAACTATTACATCAAAAAGCTCCCATTTGAGGAATACCTAAAATACAAAAGAACAAAATTGCAAACACCAAATGAAGTAAACCATATTTTGCAGCACATCAAAGGTGAAGTACAAACCTGCACTGCGGAAGCGGTTTCACGAACTAAAGTCTGACTGACAGTAGGACTACTTTGAAAGAAGTCAATGATTTGATGGATGGAATCCTTTAAATACTGAACCAAGAACAGAAGTATTCATCTTTGATAAATTGAAAACCAATTTTTACTAGATAAATCATAAAAACAAAGTGATTTCTTACTGTCACATAACATGGTGAAGCTTTAGCAACCACGCTCCAGTCTACATCCGCATCAAGAGGCTTATAGCAGAAGACAGCAACTAATGAATCAGAAGCACTTTCACTCTGCATAGAAAATTAACTCGAATGTTACAATGTTACTGAACTGTTGACTGATATAGACAGTTGATAATCCATAAGACCGTCAGAAAATGGCAGGAGAGAGTATTGTACCTCAGCAAGAAGACCATTTGGGGACAATAATCTGTACGATCCCAATTTTATGTTGACAATTTTGGATTCTGAATAAAGTTTTATCCAACACTCAAGATTATCACAAGATAAGTCAGCAAGGCACTCTTGAGAGTCAGTTAGCTTTGATGCATTATGTTTCATGTGAAACTTCAGTGACATATATGGCAAGTCTCCCTTGTCATGGGTCGATAATTGTTCATCGTCGCCTTCCTTATAACCAATAATAGCATTCAACCTCTTCCAATCTTCCTCAGATAGAGTCCCAGGTTCATTTCCATCTTTCACAGGTTCGCTGGTCCTGCATAGTATGGGGAATCAACATGTCTTATGAATATATGTTAAGCTCATGAAGAGATTGGGAGGGTAAAAACATGAGTATAAATGTAGACTAACCCTCCAAATGGCCACCATGATTTTTGTGGTTTTTGTTTTTTTATGTAGAGTTCTGATCCAACCGATTGTTCTACAAATTTGTGGGCCAACATCCTGTCGCAAGGAATTAATGTTGTGACTACAAGTATAGAGGATAAAAGACGAAAGTATATCAATCAGAAATTAAAATCTTGCTAGCAGTAAGGTCAATCCATTAACTATCGAACATACAATTGAATTATGTCTATAACAAAATATTAGAAGTTAACTGAAGACATAAAACAACCTGCTGCTTCACTCCCCTGAAAACATTTTTGTCAGTTATGACAAAACAATGTCAGCAATGAAAATTTTAAGGAACAGAAGAAAAGAACACAGGTGGAGCACCTCTGCACAAAGAAAACAAGATACTTCCATAATTACAGAGGACGCAAATAGGAAGCCCACTTCAGCAGTCTGGTGGTATAAAAGCTCCAAGGTAGTGGAGAATAAGAAATTCTATCATCATAATGACGGTTCACAAATGAAATTTGTTCATTAAACTCCACCCACTTAAAACAAAATGAGAAACACACACACACACACGCGCGCATTATTGGCATGATAAATATAAGCTACGCCTCACCAAGTTCCATAAATGACATATCGGGCATATACTTAAAATCAACTCATTAACCGACACAAGTTATATACCTCCACTGAATAATGACCTCAATATCAAGTTCCCGATCAAGTTCCTCTATGTCTTCATTGTCATCAACCACATAGCGGTCAAGATCTGATTTGAGCAACGCAGCATAAAGAGAGATGTATTTCTTACGTAATCTTGCATATCGCAAAACTTGCTCCCACGACATTTTTCCACTGGCGAGTAAGACAAGATAGAGGGAGATAAGCATGTAAAAAGTTCAGAAAAAGGAACATATACAAAGAGAGGGGTAATAATGAGAAAATACAACCCATCAAATCCAGGAAAACTATCAGGAAAGTTTCAGAACTCAAATTAAAGGTTTACTCAAGCTTAAAAAAGTGAACAGTGAGACTATAGTTGATAACTCCCAAGAGAAAAAAAGAGAGAGACAGTGTAAGAAGTAAATATAATTAACTTCCACTCATCCTTTCATTTTTTTAAATAGAACTTCAGCATATTAATGCAGCAGACGGTAATCTGAAAGGAAACCAAGACTGGAATAGTAGGAAGAATCTCCTCGTAGCCATAACTAAGTAAATATCTAGATATAGGCTGTACCCACCAGATATAAACAACACCATCCAAAAATATCCCACTTGAAATTGCAGAGCATATGTGTTGTCATACAAAAGTCCGCTGATCCTTACAATGTGCTATTTCGCTCCAACATATGAGTTGGAGCTTTTAAATGTTAATGATTCTTCTCACTAACAGGTTACCCTTTTAGATGGGTAGTCACTCTACACTACATAAACTAAACTGTGTCTTCCAAACAATTTTACCATATTTAACATCCTGAGGAACTTTATATTACATTTCCTAGCTAGCTGATGATTTGACTTATAAGGGTACCTGACCTACTTGAAATTTTGTGAGACTTTGTGTGTCCATCTTTACTAGAATATTAACCAAGCTCTGAACTTCAGCATAAATTCTAACCTATCTCATTTCATAGAATCCTAAAATACTCATAATCAACAAAACGCCTACATCAAAATAACTAGGTTGGAACCTGGCTTTCTTCATTTGATCTGAAATTGCTCTGCCTGCATACTTCCACCAAGATTTCGGATCAGTTTTAACAGAAACCCGTGGGCGATAGTGAGCATATTTTAGTCTCTGGTTAAAGGCTGTGAAATTATCAGCTAATTTTAACAAATCTCGATAACCATTCTGCATAATATACAAAAGACTCGGTGTGAGGATAACGTTTTACATGGCACAGCAGGTTGGAGGAAAACTAGATGAGGAGCCAATACTAACCTTTGACAAGCACAGAATCACATCATCAAGATTTACTGCAGCTTTCTGTAGTGGTTGACCTTTGCTTCCAGATGCATCTGGCCGATCTTTTGAATACTTTGCATTCCCACTTACTGGTTGCAAAACATAAGAGTGCGACTCAAGCTTACCAGTTGCAGGTTTCCCACTTTCTGTACCATATTTGAAAATCTAAAACTTATGCATTAGGTAGAAGTTTTAAAAAATACATGGAACAAAGTGTTCACCAAATCAATATTAAAATACCTGTCCCCACTCAGATGGTAGCAAATCCTCCCACGGTTTTTTGACATACCAAGGACTGATATCAGAATCCAAATAAAGAGCCATTCGATCAAGTTCCACCGACTAAAAATTGTACAAAACAATCATGTCAAAGATAGAAAAGACTATAATAGGGGAAACTAAATACAGCATTTCTTTTTCTTTTGATAAAAAATGCATCAATAACAACAAAGTCATCGTGAGAAAACGGGTCACTCAACTGCTATACTCTGATATATGCTTTAACAAACCAGTGGGACCACTTTTGTTTTTTAGATTAAATCCTGTTACAAATTGGGAAGTTGGGGAGGGGCAGGATTTGCACTCTACATCTTTATCCTAGTGGAAAATGCTAGGTACCAGCTCTCCTAATGAAGATTGGACAAACCAATTGGCTACTTCATAGACTTGGAAGAAACAGTAGGTCCCACTACTCAATCGTAGGACAGTTTTAATGTTATATACTAACATCATAGTGAAAGCCTAACCTGAAGTTCTGTAAACTGTTCATAAGAATATAAGCAAGATATAAGCCTTATAAATCATGCAATCACGGGGGAAACAGCATGATTGCATCATCTTACAAATGGGTTTCTAGTCATGGTATCCAAATTATCCTAAAAGTGACATCTAAGTAGTCCAAAGTCCAAACCATTTTGTGTAATTAATTGTAACGATTTTATCACAATCTTAAACTCATTTAAATTGGACAAACATGTAACTGAAACAGACATAGATAAACAAGAGCTCACATATAATAACAAAAATCTCTAAAAGTCAAACCAACTAGAATGGTTTGGCTGAACGCACTTGTCAAGTAAATGGCTACCCATGCTCTTGACATTCCTACATGTGACTATTTAAAATAAATTGTATAAACTATTCAACATAAGCACTGATATCAATCACGTAAACTTATATACAAGCATGGTGTATCATTATTGACATAGTAATATCTATACTGATCTCTACTTCCAATCACAATTAATTGCTCTGAAAACAAAAATATTTTAGATTTAGTTAATAATGGCTGGTTAACTGGATTCAAACTGAATTAAATCTTATGACAACTAAACCATCCACACAAAAACTAAAAATTAAGTAATTATTATAACTTAGCAACTGGGAGTCCACTATATGGTACAACCTGATCGATCTGCCAAGTATAGTATTTTTAAATTAATTATCTATGTTCCACTCTGTAAACCGGATTGTGCTCAACTCCAAAACTTTTATACCTAACCTGCAAGGTTTCTGCAGGATTTTCAATTCCTGGAATTGTGAACCTATGAACCCAGTCAACAATGTATATTTTAAATGATAAGGCTTATTACTCTAGGTTCATTTCATCTGTCCATCAGTCTTTGTAGTATTATGATCATTGGAAAATTAGTAATACGATAAAGTGAAAATTTACGATTTTATGCTCACGGAAGTATCCTGAACACAATGCATTCTTAAACAGTACCAGCTTACTTGCTAATCAAGTTTTCATGTCTACATCATAAACCTAAGTCTATTTACAACGGTTCACTGGCAACAACATAACAGCAAACAAAAATATTTAAATAACAGTTTAAATTTTAAAAGCCACATTAAGTCAAAATAGTTGGGAAAACAAATAATTTGTTTTAAGGTTTTGAGAGTATTTGAACCTTCTGGATTCGCTCCAATGCCCCTCCAGTTATAAAAGTCTCCTCCCCTTTATCATCAACTGTGAATGCTGAAAGTTTATCTAGGGTCACACCAACTGCAAATGGATGGCCTGGATTACTGGAAAGAATGTGTTGCATGAGATTGATACAAGGATAGAGAAAAAATGAACTTAACGCATACACATAGAAGACGTGGGAGTCATAAAATAAATAGGAAAGATGCAGAGAGTACGGGGGAGTCAAAGCATCAAAAAACTCTGTACCTCTCAAGATCCTCGTATCTGATGTGAACGTTTGATATAGAAAGCTTTAAATTCCCAATCACCGTATTGATTAAAGATCCAAGCCAAGACTTATTCTTAGAGAAAGAATAAACAAGCAAATAAAAGTTGGTCAAAATCTTGATCAAAATATACTTCAACAAAACCTCTACGATGAGTATATATGGGTTTAGAAACATGATGATCATCAGCTCTGCAACAACCAAGACTAATTCAATATGGAGTTATGAATGTATATAATACTAGTCCATGTCACCTGCGAATGAGAAGGACAAACAACAAAAAAACAAAATATCTGAAGGAAATAGTCCAGATATGAATCAGGAGCAATGTTCCCCTCAGTTGAGGTGGATTGTTTGTAACTTTAGTGGCCAACCATCTACTTCAATTGGAGGGAGAAAAAAAGATTGAAGAAAACGGAGTTCCATATGCTCAAAGAATCTGTATGATGGGTGTCATTTTGGTGGACTTGAAATCCTAAAGCCAAATATGGGGTTCTAGTGATGAATCTGAATAAAAAAAAATAAAAAAAAAACAATTTGTTTGAAATTTTGACCATTTATAGACCACTTGTTCGAGTTAGAGATGTCAGTCCAGATATCAACAGTGTATAGTTGCATATTAAATCCACATGAGTACAAAGAAGTGTGAGGTCAAGAAAAAATACAATCTTATTTGTGTTCAAAGATATAGTCTATATACTGAAATATACATAATTTGTCTAGCTATAAAGTTTATAATATATGTAAAATTTACGATTCTACGTTACAATTTACTGTTCCAATTTTACAACTCCTTGTTAGTTTTACTCAATATATGGAGCTTAACCACCTTGGTGTGTATATGGTTAGCAAGGGCAAATCTTACAAAATGAGGAGTTTGTAGGAAGTGGCAATGGTGGCACGTAGTAGATAATTAGATATGGGAAAACCAGTAGCTGAGAGAGCAGGGCAAATGAAAAGAGAAGAAAACAAAAGAATTTATTTTATTGCCTCTCCCTTTTGTTATTTGATTATGACTAATTATCTTACTTTAATCAAGTTAGTTAAACTAATGGTGACTATATCATTAGTATCTTATTTGTATTAATTTGAAAGAATTTCCAGAAATAACATTTGGTTCGTCCACAAAAAATTTGAACCTATTAGGTGTAGCGGCATAGAAAATCCAAATGATTTTTCATCACAACAATCACCATCCAAAACTCGAACAGAAAAGGGATAGGGTGTACAATGTAAAATGGGTGGGAGTTTAAGTGATCTTATGCTATTTTGATATTTTATTACATTCTTATATTATCCATGTACTATATCTACCATCATAATCATATCATACTGCGATCAACTACGGTATGATATAAGTTTTTTGACATATTGTACTGTGATGTATTAATTATTGCACTATAATTCTAATGTACACGTATTACAATATTCAGCAACTGTTGGCATCCCTAACTTGAGGGCTGAACACAAACCAAATTCTATACATTATCTTTAGTTTACAATTCATGACTCAGGCAGTAGCCAGCAACTAGAGAGATTTCCTCTATATTGCTATTTACTTGTGAGTACGCAACACTAGATGTCAAGATGGTAGAAGAGACTGGATAAAGAAAATTTAAAAGCATGCTATGCAACTTACTTGCTGAAATTCAAGTACTTAGCTACTTACAAGATTAGTTAACTCAAGATTAATACAACATACGTCTTAATCAAAAATCTATAAGCACTGGGAATGGTGAATTAGCAATTGAATTTGGTATATGTGCTGAAAAATACCAGGACATACCATTTCTGTATTCAGAATTTGTTGAGCTTCCAGCAGCTTCATTTCCATTTCCTGCAAAATATGTTTTAATTAAAAATACTTGAACAGCAAAAAAATGGTCAATGCAGAATCAAAAGACAATCTTACTTGTATCCGGCTCTTCTTAACTTCTTGTACAGCATCTTCACTAGATCCCTCAACCTGGGTTGCAGGCTCAGCTAATAAAAAAATACGATCCAGGTAAACCAAAACAGGATCTTGGCCAAGCCTGCTCCATGGAACCTGTGATTGACGGAGCAGAAGTGATTACATAAACATGAAAAAGGTGTCTGACAGTCTTGTTCAGTTCACCTTATATTAGCACTGGATAGACAAAAAGATGCATAACAAATTAAATGTGGCACAGTAACAGTGTAATAGAATTCTCATGATTGATATCACTCTACGTATAATTGATCAAAACTAATTATGTCATGGCCGAACCGGGACCGCAAGCTCTCGGGAACATGCCAAAAATCCGAAAGGCCAAAAAATACAGTCCATTTGGGGCCAGAATTGGACGAGTTTCCCAACTGACATACAAATATACAATCCAGATACAGCTGACTGTTAACAAGTATTCTCTTCCATCTATGATATAAGCAAGATAACTCAATATAAGATCAAAAAGGCTTAGCTAACTAAGAGACTGCAGTTCATAAAAACATATGTGAGGGCCAACTTTAGCAATAAAATGTGTTCACCCATGAAAGTAAGTTATGACTTCTACAGATAAGAAAATCCATCCACCGAGCCACGAACCTTAAGCTTCACTGATCCAAGAAAACCTGCCTTAACCTTCACAGGTAACTTCAATGCATTAAGTGCCTCCGGTTTCAGTTGCATATTTGATAGTTCAACATCACCTGTTGAACATTCCAAGCATTAAGTACCAGCATAGTTAAATGCCCAAGGCTCAAACTGCATGTTTTCTAATAATAATTGAATATATATGCAAAATAACAGAAAATAACATGCATTTTAACACTTAATAACCTCAACAGTTTTGTCTTAGTTTCAGCATTTAACCATCAGAATTCAATAATGTCAGCAAATCTCAAGAATGTTTTAGAAATATTTCAGCAATTTACAATTGATTTAAGAGAACTAAAACATTCATAACAACACAACAAAAGGCATAGGGTTTCCGTCAGTTAATTACAATTAAATATGCGCACTGCCTCACGGTGCCGTTATCCCCAATTAGAAGAGATATTTATTCACGCTGGCAAAGCTCCGAAGAGTTATCTAGTTTTCTCCACAAAACCAAATGTGGACTTCCAGATCTGGATGCGGCAAGTTCGGACACAACTATAGCGAATAAGATCATTTTGGGGGTAAAATGGTCATTTTCTACCATGGAACATTCTTCTTGTCCACACTATATATCCTACTTGTTCGACCAACCATCAAATCGTATTTCCAAGTAGCAGAGCATACAAACATATTTCAATTACTTCAATTTCATTATCCCGGATATCCTGAGTACCTGCTTACTTCTCCTAAGAAAATAACAGGAGAACTAGAAACAATGATCATAGGACAAATCATAGCTTGGAAGCATACTGTTGGTAGACGAACAAAAGTCCGAACGAAATGAAGCTACGCTCATCACATGATTCAAGCAGCAAGACAGTAGTAAACAGTTGATGCCGGATTATCATCAATTTGCAACAGAATTAAACAATTTCATAGAGGAATTCAATCTCAAATAGACAATCCATGGAAAAACAAAATGAAAAATTAATGACCTTGCCAGACACTGATCTTGAGGGCTTCTTTGTTGAGTCCTCTAACATAGTTCCCCAAATATCTCTGCAACAAATAAGCAACCTGATCTTCCAACATCTTCTCAAATCGTCTTCCGCTCCGAAATCAATCAACTCTGCGATTTCACATAGAAAGAGAAAGAGATATTTCTTGTTCGACAGTTGTTAAAAAAGAAGCAAGTCGGTGTGTAGAAGAGAGAGGAAAATCGTGCAAGTTTCATTTCTTTTTCTTTTTCTTTTTGTTTTCTACAAAGGCCACGTCGTTTCAAATTAAGAAGAATTCTGCGTTTATTGATTTGTGAGAGAGGGTTTATTGCTCTCAGCATTAACTTGAGTAGTGTACAAGAAAGACACTGATGACACGTGCCTGCCTTCGTTTTTCCCCATTTTCTTCTCTCTACGAGACTAAGATATTTTTACACAAATACACGGCCCCACCATATTTCAATAATGCCTATTTTTTTAATATTATTATTAATTGCACCCCTAATTGTGGGGTGTGTTTTCTTAATTACCAAATACCCCTCCTATATTTTTTGTTCAAACTTACAAAAATATAAAACATTAGTTCTATAAGGATTTTTGTACAATTACAATCTTACCCCCACATGTGTTCTATGAAAAATACAAGTGTAGTAATTATAAATATTCTGGTCAAAATAAGAAATATAAAGTCATTATCTCCTTCATTTTTTTCCCAACATAACTCATCCTGCAAGTAGTACTTCAATGTTTTTTTAAGCAATTGTTTAGCTCATTTTAATATGTTATTAACTTGAGCATTTTTTTTTGTAGGTTATAGTGTTCGATCATTTTTTGTAAGTTGAATCTATTATCTAGACCTGTTTAAATATGTTGGGGGTTTGACTTACATTGAGAAAAAAAATTACCCTTATTTGATATCCTATTTTGAGATACTTTGGTTCATTACAAAAAATTAGACACTCAGTTACTAATGCAGTTTGATTGAGATGAAAAAAATGAAAAAATAAAGGTAAAAAACAAGGCACTTACACAATATATATAGCCAACATAGGGGTAAAATGTTCAAAAAAAATGCAAAGGCTATAATAAATGTTGATAACAAAAAAATTCAAACATGTGAAATCTTCATATTTAAGTGAATCAAATGATGAGTGGGCATTTGGTACTTTCGTAATTAAAGGGTGTGTTTGAAAGCACACCACATAATTTAGGGATGCAACTTTCCCTTATTAATATGATAAGACACTCCCTCGGGTTTAATGTAGGCAGCCAATATTTGCAATCTCAAAATTTCTAAGGGTAAGATCTTACTTTATGAAAGATCAAAATATAAATAAATTTACTCAGAGCAAGACTGAAAATTACAAATATCACCACAATATTAATTATGATATTATTAATTCAAGTTAGGCATAATTGCTCTTGCAAGACCAAAAAAAATTGAAAAACGAGAGGGAACTCATTCCACCAACAAAACTCAGCATCTTCTTCTTCACACTCATTCTACACATTTTCTTCAAAAAAACACTTTCATATTCTCCAAAATCCCTTATCACACAAAACCCTCAAATCTTACTAAAACTTACAAATGAGGACATTATGGACACACAAGACATCAATATGGGTGATTCTAAGGTCGACGAACACAATGGGGTAAGAAATATTGTATTTTTTAGCTTTGTGATCGTTTTTCTCGTTTTTCGATAATAATTTCCCGTACTCAAAAATTCGACGTTTACAGATCGATATTTAGCACAAAAAATAACAGAAGCGAGTCGAATTTGTCATCCAAATCAACATTACAATGTGTCAATTGTTTTTCGAAAAAATCGACGCCATCATGTCGTTTATGTTGCAAAAAATCGACACATTGATGTCGAATTTAGGTTGTTCCAATTTTTTTTAACAAATTTTTGGTTTTTCTTGCAGACTTTTGTGCCTAGCGCGATTAGTGGAGCTAATGTATGTAGGGAATTAGCTTTGAATTATGAACATGAATTTACCACCCATGAGGAGTTTGCAACAAGGGACAATTTAGTTATATGGGTGCGCGAAGTTGGTAACCGACTAGGAATGATAATGGTAGTGAAGTCGTCAAACCCGGGGAAAAATAAACGTAGAAGGTCCTACGTGGTACTTGTATGCGAGCTTGCGGGAGTGTATCGTGGTAATAAGGTACCCGGTCAAGACGACAAAGGAAAGGGAAAAAAGGCAAACAAAGTCAAAGAAATGTGAGTGTCCATTTGAGTTGAAGAGCATAAAAATGGGCAAGTTTCATTTCTTTTTCTTTTCTACCAAGGCCACGTCGTTTCCAATTAAGAATTCTGCGTTTATTGTGAGAGGGGTTTATTGCTCGCAGCAGTAACTTGAGTAGTGTTCAAGACACTGTTGACACGTGCCTACCTTCGTTTTTCCCCCTTTTCTTCTCTCTACAAGACTAACTAGATTTTTTTCCAGATTCACGATCCCAACATAATTCAATAATGCCTTTTTTTTTTAGTATTATTAATAGGCCAAAGTACTGGGATGTTTGGTTATGTTTCCAATCAAAATTTCTAGTTTTTAAAATTCTGATGGAAAAAGTAGTTTATTGGTTTTTGTGTAGAAAATGCGAATATGTTTGGATGAAGGGGTATTTTTAGTTTTATGTAGGTGTAGAAATGGGAATATGTTTAGTTGTGGTGAATTTTCTCTACGAAAGTACGTGCAAAATTAGAATATACCGATTGAGGATGATGATAGTGATTATTATTATTATTATTATTATTATTATTATTATTATTATTATTATTATTATTATTATTATTATTATTATTATTATTATTATTATTATATTATTATTATTATTATTATTATTATTATTATTATTATTATTATTATTATTATTATTATTATTATTATTATTATTATTATTATTATTATTATTATTATTATTATTATTATTAGAAGAAGAAGAAGAAGAAGAAGAAGAAAGAGAAGTTGGGAGGAGAGAGAGTGTACATATTAATGAGGAGAGAGAAATGAGAGAAGAGAGAGTGTAAATATTAATGAGGAGTGATTGATAGAAGGAGAGATAAATGAGTTAGTGGAATAAAATATATATGTTAGTTAGTAGGTTTGAAAATTGAAAAAAATATGAATAGTGAATTTCCAATAGAATTTTGAGAAGAAAAAATAGGATTTCCTCCATAAAATTATCAAACAAACTTGATCTCAGTTTTATGAATAGTATAAAACAGGAAATTAATTTTGGAAATAGAAACAAACATCCCCTATATTTTCCACCTCTGAATTAGGGGTGGTCGCAAACACATCATTCAATTACGAAATATGTCATACCTCATATATTTTTTGGTCAAACTTACAAAAATATAAAAACATTAGTTTTGTAAGATTTTCTTGTGTAAATTACAATCTTACCCCCACATGTATTGTATGAAAAATATATGTGATTTTTTGTAAAAGTCATTATCTCCTTCATGTTTCCCCAACATAACTCAGTACTTGAGCATATTTTTTTATAGGTTATAATGTCGAATCCTTTTTTTTTAATTTAAATTCATCATGAAGATATGTTTAAAGAGTTTAATATGTTGGGGGTTTGACTTATATAGATAGAAATTTTGACCCTGATTTAATATCTTATTTTGAGATTCTTGGTTAATTAAAAAAATTAGGTATTCAATTATTAATGCGCTTTGATTAGGATTGTCATATGAAATTGAGTTCACGGTCAAAACTACAGCTGAACATTGTAGTGAAATTAAAAAGAAAAAATTAGCAACAACGAACTAATTTCAAATGAAAAAATAGGAAAATCAAATAATGAGAGGATATTTGGCACGTTTCATAATTGACGGATGTGTTTGAAACACACCACATAATTTAGGGGTGCAAAGTGAATTGTGCCCTTATTAATATGATAAGATTGGTTAAATTGATTGTGGTTTAATGTAATATGACATTCTTTCATGTTTGAAATTTATTTATAATTAAAACGTAGGGGCATTAAGATATAGGTTTATGCTGACAAAATTTATTAGAACTAACTGACAAGCACAATTAAACATTTGTTACACATGATTAGTAAGTTTCATTTCAAATTGTCCTCCACACAAAAAAAATATGCACCAAGTAATATTTAAACTGCATTTATCATTTTTATTCTGTATACGACATTTTCATTTTTTGTAGTTATTTTATTTTTACGTAGAACACGTTTATCTTTTTTTCGTACTTTTCACCATTATAAAAAAATTCCTTGTTTTCTATATAATATTGAAAATTATGATTTATTTTTTTGGTCGTAGTCATCTATAGACATCCGTAGGAAACCGTAGTAATATGTAGTCACAGACAGTTATCTGTGGTCACATATTCTTGAAACTTTAGATCCTCATTTGAACCCGAGCAGTCAGACATCCATAGTCACACACATATATCTGTAGAAATCAAATTAAAAATCTTAGATCCGCCCCACCATCACCACTACTCCATAGTCACCCCCCATAACCACGACCACCACCGCTATAGCAACCGCCATAACAACCCCAACACCGCCTTAGCAGCCTCTATAGTCCCTAACCATAGTCGTCTCCATAACCAACCACCATATCCGCTTTCATAACCACCATCATATACCACGAATCCACCGCAACTAGCCTAGCTGTCGCCCAAAAAATGTAACAACGAGACACCCACCGTCAAAAAATCTTGTCAACCCTTCTGCGACGAGCCGTAAAAACACACCCACAACACTGCTGCACTCACCCTAGCTGCCACAACCAACCTGATATGCCTAATTGGGTCAACCCAATGGGCTTACAATTTATTTACCTACGGGGTCACGAGCCCAATATTGAAGACCACTATCACCGAGGCATAATCACCTTCAAATAAGGTTTGGGCCCAACAATCTCATCTAAGCTCTCATCTAAACTATAAATAAAGGTTTGAACTCATTCCTTAAGCTACGTCCTATTACCTAAGCAATACGATCAACTGTATTCTCTGGACTATTTCTATAATTCGCACGTCTGACTTGAGCGTCGGAGGGGTTTCCGCCGGATCAACCCCCGGCCTAGTTCACGTGTTCTTTCTTCGCAGGTGTCTCAGAGCTATCTAGCACGTGAGCAGTGATCCACTTTGCTCTCCCAGCTTCTTCTATCTCAACTACTTAAGGTGATCTCTTTCTAGCATCATCATAATGGCGCCGTCTGTGGGAATGCAAACCAGATCACGTAGTCTGCAAGATGCTCCTGGTCATCCACTCGGAGAGAGAATGAAACAGCTAACAACTTCCCAATCCGCGGAGGCTTTGGCTTGCCACCTCCTCCACGTGCTCCGAATCCACCTCGTGAGGTCCAGGTGAATCCCCCTTGGGACCCACCACTCGCCGATCCTCCACTACCTGATCCACCACTCTCCGCTCCTCGAACGGTTCAAATAACTCAAGAGGCCCTCCAACACATGATTGCGGAGACTTCAGCTCGTGCTGCCACTGAAGCAGTGGCACAATACATCGCCACAACAGGAATCAACGCTCCTCCAGCAGCTCCACCTGTGGCACCACAACCTCCGCCACCAGTTGATACCGCATCCACCTCAAACTCTAGGGCTCGGATGCAACAATCTACCCATCGCCATGATGCACGAATTGGGCGACAAGACCCATGTTCACTTTCAAGAGGCAACGCCTCTCGCCAACGAGCTCCTCCACACAATGGTGGAGAGGAGGAAATTAACATTCGGATATCTCGCTCAAATCACCTTCCCCACATAGGTAATCCCACTGGTGGAAGGGCAATACCTCCAATAAGGCTCAGTCATTTCACTGTCGCAATAATCAATGAAATACTACCTCAACGGGTAAAGGTATCGAGTCTACCGCAGTTCAATGGAACTAGTAACCCACATGAGCACCTTGAAAAGTTCTACGCCATGGCAGATCTATATGACCCAACTGACGCGGCGATGTGCAAGATGTTTCGCACAACGCTCTCCGAACGAGCATTGAGCTGGTTCAACTCCTTGCCTACTGGGTCAATTGAAACTCTCTCCCAACTAACGGATCGCTTCACTCACCATTTCGCTATCAACAAAGAATATGCTAAGACTCCCGCTTACCTCTTCACTATTACCCAGAGAGAGGCCGAAACCCTCCGCAACTATATTCAACGATTTGTAGAGGCAACTCATGAAGTTCCTAACGTGGGAGGAAGCTTGCTCTCTGGAATCATTCAACAAAACTTGAAGCAAGGTAGATTCAAGGAATCTGTTGCAGGAAGACCACCAACCACTCTGGAAGATTTTCTAAGTCGCGCTGAGAAACACGTGCGCATCGAAGAGGCTTCGACCCTCCCTCCTCCCAAGAGAAAAAAAGATGAAGATCACTTCAACACCTGGCGACGAGATGGCCGACGACAATCGTCAACATCTCATTGATAATCTCCTTATACGTCCTTGGACTTTCAATGATGTCAATGACACTTGGAGTCTATCGAGCCCATAACATTGTTAGTGATCGCATCATGCTAAACTAAGGGGTTATCCTACCTTAAGGATGATGCATCCCCTCACATCTCGACATAAATTGAACGAAACACCTACATCATCTATCCCATCCGAAGGTGTTGGGCACCTCATCCCAAGGTTTCGTGATCGCCTCATCTTAAAGTTGGGAGATATCCCATCCGAAGGTGTTAGGCATCTCATCCCAATGGTTGGACATCACCCTTACCTTTCAACCCCAGGTGGCTTCACATCTCAAGAGCCGGATATGGTTTCCCTACATCATCCCAGGGGATGGACACCAAACACCTAAAAAAAAAGAAAACGGAATATCATCTTCCTCTTCCACTTCGACCATCGGATCAATTTCACTACTCGGCCCCGTTGGTTCACTCGACGAATGAGATTGATTAGACTCATCGCTATCACTCCCAAAATCCACGACTTGGCGTCGAGAATAACGCCTACTAGCTACAACTCCATCCACTTGCTTGAGAACATTATCACTCGACTCTACATCATCACTCCAAGAATCAATAATTTCTCGCCATCCAAGACTCCCCCCATGAAAAGTGTCAACAACACATGAACGCCCATCAGCTCGTACATCATTTTCCCACGACAAGCACCAAAAACAGGCGCCGGACGCACCACCACGCGCCTGAGAAACACTCCCCGACGCGCCCCCACCCGCGGCTTCTCTTTCCCAACGTGCATCCACGCGCAGCTGCCCCAACAACCGGATACGCGCTCGTCGCCATCGGCAACCGTGCCAGACGCGCGCGCGCGTTGCTTCAAAATCCCGTCGGCACGCACGCCTCATCAACGCCACGTAGACCAATGGCGCGCGCGCGTCCACCTAACCCCTCACCCGACGGGCGTACGCCTCTCTCTCTCCTCACTTGACGCGTGCACGTGCCTAGAACGGCGTGCCTGACCCGCGCGTCACCTAAGCCCCATCTCTCTTTCTTCTCTCCTCGGCAGTTGTGCAAGCCTCTAACTCGACGGCTCGCCTCGGCTTCACTCCACCCTCGAAGCGCGCGCCCTCACACTGATTTTGATGGCTTGTTGCGCGGCTCGAACCGACGTCTGCAGCCAATCTACCAAATTGTGCGCAACTTTTACTACTCTCCACCAAATTGCGTGTAGATTTTGACGCGCTTCACCAAATCGCGCGACAATTTCAACGGGCTCCACCAAATTGCGCAACCTCTCCAGCGCGCCTCAACAAATCGCGCACGCTCTCAAACGGATAAATACAAATTATAATTTTTCCACATCACGCCAATAATTAACGGCACACCACAACATCGATCTACTCTCGACAGGATCCGGTATCCTTTTCGACTTGGTTCCCACATCGAATTGAGAGTGGGGGGCTTGCGAGACAACTCCCACGAGAAGCAAACTCGCTCGATCCTACAAACCCGTTGCGAGGCAACTCCCACGAGGAGCCAACTCCCTCGGTACTACTACTCGTAGCGGGTCAACTCCCACGAGGAGTCAACTCGCTCGGTACTACAACCCGCTGTAGACATCGAAATTTTGGGATAAATCACCAATTAATAATCCAATAAATCGATTATTAAATTGGGTCTCACTCAAAGTCCATAATATATTTGGCCTTTACAAATGACCGGCCCATCCTACAAGTCAAGCATAATATATTTGGGCTTTACAAATGACCGGCCCATCCTACAAGTCAAGAAACCCTAGCTCGCGGCTATAAAAAGAGGGCTTTCGGTGCATGTAAAAATCAGACTCACACAGACACATATCGAGCTCTCAAGCTCACGTCTCGAGCCCCCGCCTCGAATTCATAACATATTTGAATTCGAGGTGTTCGTGATAGGAAATCATATATTCGATTCCTCGAATTTATAACATATTTAAATTCGAGATGTTCGTGATAGGAAATCATATGTTTGATTCAAGAACAAGCTTTTAAGCCCTTGAATCAAAACTAGAATAGGGGAGAAGAATCAGGGGAATTACGGAGATTGTAATCCACATCGTTTTGATTAATAAATTATTTGTTCCATATTTTCTTATCTTGTATTTTTATTATATTTTGCAGACTCGAGAATTTGCGGTTAACAAATTGGCACGCCCAGTGGGACAATCTCCGCCCCTCATCTCTTTCTCCTACGTCAAAGTTCAACCATCCGACGGCCGGCTTTGTTGCTCGTAAATATTGATTGGAATAAAGAAAAGGTAAAACCCTTTTTTTGGCTTGGGGGCAAAGTAATTAAAGGAGACGTATTTTCCTTTCTAAAAATTTGAAAGGATTACAAATTCTTCACCTATCAATTACGGAAGATTTCCCCCCCCCCCCCAAAAAAAATAAAAATAAAAAAAAATAAAAAATCCCTATTTTATAGTAGAGAGAGAGAAAAAAAAAAGAGGCGTGAGACCAGCCACAGCAGCCCCAAGAGCTACCAACAACTCTCACCAGTCTCCACCATCGTTAGCACGGGGAGGCTGCAGGAACGTCCGTCCCGCCTAAGAATCCCGTCCAGAGCGCCGCCGCTTTAAATCTGAAAAATGTGATTGTCGCCTCCCACATCATCACCCAAAACCGCCGGCCAGAAAAACCATCGCCGCCCAAAGCACCTCAGCAAACCTCGATTCGCTCAAATCCGCCGCCTCAAAATCACCATCGACTGGAGGACCGCGCCGCATGTACGCCGTAGACACAAAGACGTTTGCTCACAAGCCAAATATTGCCTATTTCTGCTCCTCCTCGCTGCCGCCATGGTCGCCGCAGTTACTCGTTACATAAATGGCAGCTCAGTACGAAGCTTGTTAAACCTACGAGAAGGGCACGAGAGTTTGTAAAAGGTTGAGCTCCAGCGGCGGTTGACTACCAAAATATGTTGCCCGGCTGTGGAATGGTACCAGTAAAATTGAAGAAGATGATTTTGGTGGGCCTCATGAAGAAGACGGGTAGAAGAATCAATCTTCTAATCAAGACTCAAACTACAATTGGGCCCTTGAAATGAAAGGATAATTCCAAATAGATCCTCAAGTCAAGAAAAAATGTATTTGCAGTTCGGTCCTTCACTAAAGTCAAAGAATATGACTTATTAGTTAAGTCCCTCAAGGTGAAGGATTTATTAAATTACACCCCAAAATTGAGGAAAGGGGTTTTGAAGCAAGTGAATGAAAGGGAACTCAAGTACTTCAAGTCTCGTCTCACATTTACTCGACATGTTCTTCGCCGAGACTAGAAGTGGGGGCATTTGTAGACATCGAAATTTTGAGATAAATCACCAATTAATAATCCAATAAATCGATTATTAAATTGGGTCTCACTCAAAGTCCATAATATATTTGGGCTTTACAAATGACCGGCCCATCCTACAAGTCAAGCATAATATATTTGGGCTTTACAAATGACCGGCCCATCCTACAAGTCAAGAAACCCTAGCTCGCGGCTATAAAAAGAGGGCTTTCGGTGCATGTAAAAATCAGACTCACACAGACACATATCGAGCTCTCAAGCTCACGTCTCGAGCCTCCGCCTCGAATTCATAACATATTTGAATTCGAGGTGTTCATGATAGGAAATCATATATTCAATTCCTTGAATTCATAACATATTTAAATTCGAGATGTTCGTGATAGGAAATCATATGTTTGATTCAAGAACAAGCTTTTAAGCCCTTGAATCAAAACTAGAATAGGGGAGAAGAATCAGGGGAATTACGGAGATTGTAATCCACATCGTTTTGATTAATAAATTATTTGTTCCATATTTTCTTGTCTTGTATTTTTATTATATTTTGCAGAATCGAGAATTTGCGGTTAACACCCGCAACTAGACAACTCCTACGAAGAGATAACTCGCTCGGTTCTATAACCCGTTGCGAGGCAACTCCCTCGGGTCTATGAACCCACAGCGAGATAACTCCTACGAGGGGACCACTCGCTCGGTCCTATAACCCGTTGCGAGGCAACTCCCTCGGGTCTACGAACCCACAGCGAGATAACTCCTACGAGGAGACCACTCGCTATGTCCTACAACCCGTTGCGAGGCAACTCCCTCGGGTCTACGAACCCACAGCGAGATAACTCCTACGAGGAGACCACTCGCTATGTCCTACAACCCGTTGCAAGACAACTCCCAGAAGGAGCCAACTCGCTCGGTACTACAACTCGCAGCGAGACAACTCCCTCGAGAAGCCAACTCGCTCGGTACTTCGAACCCGCAGCGAGACAACTTCCATGAGGAGCCAACTCGCTCGGTACTACAACCTCCAGCAAGACAACTCCCACGAGGACCCAACTCGCTCGATAGTACAACTCGCTCAGAGCGACCTCAATCCGCACACTCCTCAGTCGCGCATCATCCAACGCCCCCAACAACTTCGCTGCGAGATAGTTCTCTTGAGGAGACAACTCGCTCACAATTCACTACACAATCACAAGCTCAAGTTAGCACGATTACAACCCTAGAAACACTTAGAGATATTATGGGAATCTATATAGCCTGGCCAGCTCGATTACTCAAATTTCTCTACTTGTCTTCGACGCGTCCTTGATTAAAACATGGCCAAGGTCCAAACATACTTATGACCCACGAGGTCTAACAAGGGGCACGATCCCCACCAAAAAACATCTTGAGAGCCTGATCCACTCATCACGTACAAGGCTATATGTAAACACACACAAGCAACGCGTCAAACCATTGACAACGTCAATAAATAACAACTCCCACGAGGAGATAACTCGATCCGTGCTACCACATCGTCGCGGGACAAAACCGACGACTCAAGTAACTCACATCGGAACAACTTGGTCGCGCTACGCGCCAAAGCGCCTACACGCTCGTCCGACACACGCTCAAACGCGTTTTCGCACACCATCAGTCCATACGCCAACAAGCGACTACTACAATTTTTACTCTCGACACGATATGTCATCCATTTCAACATGGCCCCCACATCGACTCGAGAGTAGGGGGCTTAATGATATGCCTAATTGGGCCAACCCAATGGGCTTACAATTTATTTACCTATGGGGCCACGAGCCGAATATTGAAGATCACTATCACCGAGGCCCAATCACCTTCAAATAAGGTTTGGGCCCAACAATCTCATCTAAGCTATAAATAAAGGTTTGAACTCATTCCTTAAGGTACGTCCTATTATCTGAGCAATACGATTAACTGTATTCTCTGGACTATTTCTATAATCCGCACGTCTGACTTGAACGTCGGAGGGGTTTCCGCCGGATCAACCCCGGCCTAGTTCACGTGTTCTCTCTTCGCAGGTGTCTCAGAGCTATCTAGCACGTGAGCAGTGATCCACTTTGCTCTCCTAGATCCTTCTATCTCAACTACTTAAGGTGATCTTTTTCTAGCATCATCACAACCCTAGCCATCGTAACCAATCCTAGCCGCCGCCAAAAAATGCAACAAGATCCCCGCCGTAAAAAAAAACTCACATATGATCTAAAAATAGCGAGAAATAAAAAGAAAAAAGAAAGGTGGTGTTGGGCGGCATTAGAGAGAAAGAAAGAGAGTGAGGGCAGAAGAGAAAGATATGAGAGAATGGAGATGGCGGAATATGAGAGAGGGGAAGAATGGAATGGGAGGTGAGAGACTGTGATTTTTTAGGTTTGGTTATAGGGGTGTCTCCAATATTAACCCTAAAAAGTAATGTATTGTATATATAATATAGTATATTTGGGAATATGAATTGTCCATGATGATTTATAAAAGGGACTTGATAAACGCGGTACCATTTTTACGAAAACGGTGTGCAATAATTCACCATCTACTCTTAGTTCATCTGTCTAGAAAAAACACCTTTCAATACAATGAGGTAAAATTTATTCGTAAATCTGGAAAATGTGGCTCACAACCAAAACGGGCGCGGAAAAACTATTTTCACGCCCTAAGTGGGTGCGTACAAGTCCAATCCACGCCCAAGTTGGGCGCAAAGACAACCTTTCCACACCCATTTTGGGCGCCCGGTTCGGGCACGGACAACCTTTGTCGAATTGTTATTATTATACTACTTTAACTTTATTTTATTTCATATTTTTTTCAAGAAGAGCAACAAAATTCATTTACATTTGTAGTTATAATAGTGAGTATTTTGGAGTAACGAAACTATTTAAGTGGATGAATGAGTAGATAGATTGGGCGAGAGTGGCCGCCAAGAGTCTTGGGTGAAGTTGGTGAAACGTAGTAGTCCTATGAACATAATATATCTTACTTGTGATTTATTTAGGTGGAAGCAATTAACTTCAACGAACATAGATGTGGAAAATAAGAGATGACATGGCGCAAAAAAATTGTCATTGTAAATTTTAGTTGGTCGGAGTTGAATACTACGAGGATAGATGGAAAATTAAAATATTATATGGGAAGCATAATCATGATCTCATTTATTTGTGGGGGCATGTGTCTAGTAAAATGACTCACGAGGAGGTGAAAATTACTTGAATGTTAGCAAAAAGTCATGTGTCGGCAAAGAATATTTTAATACATTTGAAAGAGTAAAACTTGGCAGATGATGTGCATTTGAGACAAAGTATATAATTAAAAGCCGAAAATGAAAAAAACAGGCTAGGGGTTGGCATATAGTTCTGCAACAGTTGGTTATAAGTGGATCCATAGTGATCCAACTACGAATGAAGTTATTGATCTATGTGGGCAGACCTTCAGTCGGTCGAAATGTTGAGATTGTTTCCATATGTTCTACTTTTCGACTGTACGTACAAAATAAATCAGTACAAAATGCCTTTGTTTGAGATTATTGGTGTTTGCTCCGAGGTCTTAATTTTACTGTTGCAGTGGGCCAAACAGAGTCTTTTCGACATCACGGACCACATTCGGGCCATAACGGAGTCCAGTTTACCTATCATAATACATAAACGATCTTAATAAAAAAAATAGTTGATTAAGATAAATTAAATAAGCTACATAAGTTACTTACATCCGTTGTATGTAAACGATCAAGACGTCGACGATACTTAAGTACTCGCTTGTTCTCCTTCTGAACCACGTGTGATACACGCCACCTCATGATTATATTAAATAATTGAAGAAAATGCACAAATATATAATTACCTCTAACAACGTCAGACATCCAAAAATCTGCTTCGCCTCAACTCGTAAAGCCATGCCCACTTATCGGTATAGAAAAGCCAATGTATCGGAGCACCAAGACTACTCTCCAATTTGCTCGATGTGTTGTATAAGTAGGATAAAATATGGCATCACTTTGGCGCCGCTCTTATCAACGAATAAATATGATCCGAGCAAGTAAGTATTGTATTCTTGCACATTACACTTGGTCGAAGCGGTAGAAAGATCTCCGTATTGGACCTACAAGTCCTCTAATCGGGGGTCGCCATTGAACCACCAATTATCCATCTGGAGAATATCGAGACCGAATGCCCTCACACCAAATTCAATTGTCAAGCTTTTATCCATATCAGTGTAAGGACGACGTCCACTAACTCGCAATCCCGTGATATAATGCACATCATGGAGTGTAATAGCAATGTCTCTAGAAGGCATGTGAAACGTGTTAGTGTTTGGCTGCCACCTCTCGATAAAAGCCTCTATCGGTGGATTACTGTGCTGAAGGAGCCCAAAATGGTAGAGAATGTCGAGAGTCACTACCACGTGTCTCGAGGTAGTCGAAGGGATGGGTCAACTCGTTGCTGCTCAAATGTCGATTAGGCACCCAAGAGTATTCGAACACACAAAAATGGAGATCCGACCATTAACCTACAAAAGAGTTGAAAACCAACCCCGATGCCCAAGTCAGAAAACTATCAGAATATAAGCAAATAATATTAATTAATTGCCTAAATAGTGTGTACCTCATTATGTGAGTTAGATCACATATTTATAAGTGATGGAATAGAGAGAATTCTTGTATAAATCCGATGTGGGACAATACGTTGTATCTAATATGGGATTTTAGTAGTATGTAATAATTGAGATTTTAATATTAATTGAGTTGATTTGGGCCTTTATGGCTAAAAACCCAATTAAGCACATCATTAAGTCCCGAAGGCAGCTTATGTTAGGATAGTAGACTAAAAGCCTCGTTTTTAGCCACATAATTTATTACTGAATTAATAGATAGTATATTATCATTTTATAATGGAAATCTGCACTAGGGAATTCAATGCATTTTATTGGTGGTTTGTCAATGAATTAAATGTACAAGTCTAATATTCTAATAGTAATCGAAATGGTGTGCTACGGCGCATAGAAAGATCATTTCGAAAATTTGTTTAGAATATAAAGATAAACGTTCACAATCTAGTTGGAAATGAACTAACCATTGGTAAAAGATTGTAGCATAATAATTGAGTGATTGGTCTTGATCACGGTAAACAAATGATAACTTTTGTATAACTTATTGTGCTAGTACACCCGGCATGTGTTGAACCGGCCAAAGTGAAATAATTGTTTCATCACCGTTCATAAATGAAACTGTATTATTTCTAGTTGATAGTAAATTACATACTCTTTAATCCCTAGATAATTAATATATGCATTTAATTGATGATCTTTACTTTGATGTCACAATGGGAGAGATTCCTATATTGAGTCAAATGGCCCCAATGCGTTGGGTAGAGACGTTAAGAATTAATATGTGAAAATTAATTATTGAAAAAAATCCACATCTCTGAAATATAGGATTGATAATAACCCTATGTAGCTTATGAGATTTGTTTATGCCAAGTCCTGGCCAGGTGGATTTCGTATCCGGCATACTCAAATAAGGTAAGCGGGTAAGATTCATGAAAAGAAACCATTTAATTTATTTAGCAGTGACTAAATTATTTGGTGGTTATAAGATATCTTAATGTGGGGAGAATCTAAGTAATGATCGACCGGAGCTCGAATATAACATTTGAGAATATAAACGGGAGTTGAATAATTATTTGATAGTGGAAAAAATTAATTATTTAATGATTAATTAAATGAATTCTTTTAAGAATTTGAGTTTAATTATTATTAGTTGCATGATTTATATTTTCTCCTTTAGTCCCTATTGTATCCCAATGGATTTTCTAATTGAGAAAATAAAATTCAACGAATAATATATTAATTTGTGTGAAGATCAGCCGAAAATTTGACTCCTTGTGTAGGAGAATTTTCGGTCATTGTATTACTTGTAGACAATGTTGTCAGAACCGGACCGGACACAAAATCGGATAAGCATTCGGGTCACGGTTGAACCGGTTCAACCGAGTTCGACCCAGGTTTTTTATTTTTTTTATTATTTTATCAATTATAATATTTAAATTTATATTTTCTATATATGTTATTTTATTTTTCACACTCTCATGCCTTTTATTATTAACATTTTAAATATATAAACTATTCCTTTTTATTATTTTCCACACCAATTTTTGTCTTATATATTTTTATACTTATTTTTTTATATCCTCTATCCACCTTCTTTCCTGTGTATCACCTCTCTCTACCCTCTCGTCTCTCTCCCCTTTCTCTTTTTTTGCTTTTTTTGTTTTCCCTCGGTTTTTTTCGTCCATCTTCTTCTTCTCTTTTATCCAAAAATACAACTTGTTTCAATCACCCACGACCCAAACTCGTGGAATTCCGCCACCCACAACCAAATCTATTGAATTCCGGCCACCCACGGCCTACTCCACTCAGATCTGGCCACCCCCGGTGAATTTCGCGGCAGATCCGGCCACTAACAGCCACCGTGAAGTGTTTTAGATAAAAACCAAGATCATTGACCAGTTTCCGGGTTCGCCGGATTTCGCCGGTCGAACCGGGTTTTTGCCATTTGACCCGAGTTCTTGAATATCCCGATTTTCAGCGTCAGAACGAACCGCTTTTGTGGCGGGTCGCAGCCGGACCGGTCCGACTAGCCGGTCCGGTTCGGTTCTTCTAACATTGCTTGTGGAAGAAGAATTTATTTCCTTAGTTTGTTTCTTGTACAACTCTTTCTAGAGACCTATATATATATAAGATTTGATTGGAGAGAAAACAAGAACTCCAATTCACGTTTTACACGTTCGAAGAGAAAGGATTTTTATGTTCTTCTTTTCTCTCTAAGTTTCTCAATTATAGATTTAGATGTCTTCAAGTACAAACCCACCCTTGTAGAAGAATTATTAATCCGGGATATATAATAGAAGGAATTATTAATTCGGGATATAAAATAGAAGATTATAGGGTTTTAGAGATTTTTCTCTTCTTCTTTTCTCTCTAAGTTTCTCAATTATAGATTTAGATTTGTTCAAGTACAAGCTCACCCATGTAGAAGAATTATTAATCTCGGATGTACAATAGAAGATTATAGGGTTTTAGAGCAAACTAGTGATCTATTCTATTATAGTCAAGTGTGTAACTTGACTTATCATCTTGAGCGCATATGTGATGAGTACAACCGTTGTATTCATGAATCCGTTCCGTCATTGTCTGATTTTTTGTTGTCACAAATCATCAAAGCACGAGACTTTCCGGAGGGTTATATTTTGAGCGCTGGAATAGGGACCCTATCATCGGCAACATGGAGGACCGAAATTTCTGAGCAGTTCTACGAAGAAATTTTTCATAAATCAAATGTTCATCCGATATGTTTGAAATTTTTACAGTAGCTTCCTTACCCATAGTACTATAATCCATCATAATGGGTTTTCCATCAGATAAGACATTTCAAAGATATTGGTGAAGGAAGAGGGCCGGAAATTTCTGGACAACAGTTTTTGTCGAGGATTGACGGCTTGACGTGGATCCTCGTTCGTGCGCCGAAGATAAAAGCGAATCTGCTCGCAAAAACTGTAAGTTGCTAGATTAGATTTATTCCACTTTAAACGAATCTAATCAAAGAATGTTAATAAAATTAAAAGCGGCTAATCTAGAATTTCTTGCGAATTTTCATTGACTCCTCGGCTAATCTTGAACCTCTTGTGAATTTTCATTGACTCTTGGGCTCGTGGGCTTTCTTGGGAGTAACTTAAAAATAGTCGCCCGAAGAGGTAGAAGTTCTCTTTTTGTCGAAGTTCCAAGGTAGCTTAAACTTTAGAAGTTGCCTGTTGAATTTTCCAAGACTCAGGGGAGTTGACGGCTTGCGGCGGTTAGGCACCGAAAATATTTGGGAAAGTTGTTGCATCGGACAACTTAAGGTACGATTCGCACTGTGGTAGTGTGAAAAATTCGGATATGCGATCGCAAATTTCACGAAATTCGGAATTATTGGTAGAATTTACGTGGAAAATAAGTTGGAGTCATGTATGTTGAGGAAAAGAGGAGAGCAAAAGGGGCACGACACTGAACTCGAGGGAGGAAAGGGGGGCTCGAATTCGAGATACATGCGGAACAGGAAACCTTGGCGAGCGATTTGACTCGATCGGCTGGGTCAACTCGGATGTTTGATGGAGCCAAACGTCTAGGCAGTTGTGGGGTGTGACATGAACTGGGGTCAGCACGATGCCATGTGGCAGACCCCACCCTTTATCGCAATTTTATTTTATTTTTTTCCTATGGCCTGGTGTCTGTTTCCCTTATTTCCTTTTATTTTTATTATTTTTTTTTAATAATTGGGCGCTCAATGGCTGATGGGGTCCATCCGGAGCGTCAATTTTTGGCGGTGGGGTGCGACTTCACGTGGAGTGGAGCAAGTCCCCACAATGGCATGAAACTTGAAATGCGAACTTGTAGTGGCGGAGCGCTCAGAGAGCGTGGCTCCCAAGGAGGAAGTTGATATTTTTTTCTTAAGAGGTTCATGGCGAGCGAGTTTGCTCTTGTTGATCTCGAAGGTGTCGACCCGTAAAATTGCCGAAATTTTGTTTCTTGTAAGTTCAAACTGAATATTTTTTTGTTGAGACTTTAAATGTTGTTCCCGTATTCATGTTAGTGTACACGAGAGTCAATTAGGTCTTCGAGACTTCGTGAATTTGGTAGTCCATCTCCCACCAAGACTGAGCGTTTGGTTATATCCCTTGGCTTTATTGCCAAATGAGAAGTTTGCATCTTGCAAGAATGAGTTGTGCTTGATCTTTCTGGGCGGATTGAATCCCCTGGCTTTATCGCCTAGTGAGAAATTCACCTTCCGCCAATGATAAGGTTCTTTAACTTTTCAAGTAACGTATCCCTTAGTTTCATTTTGTTGCCAGAAGTCCGTATTTTTATACTTGGTGGTTGATCAGACCCTCAAGGTTTTGATGCAGGAAGTTTCCCATTTGCCTAAGTATTTTATTTGAACTTTTATGGCGGGTAGGACTCCCTTGAGCTTTAGTTTCTCTATTTTTTGATTATTTATTAATCAATTTTAAATTCGTTGAACGAAAATATATAAAGAAGACAAGTGGTTGATGAAGAAATAGCGGCGGGCGGTACACCCCTGACTAAAATAGTTTATTAAGAATCATGCGGCTGACGGTATGCCTCGGAATTATAAAATATTTAAAAATATTGCGCGGGGCAGTATGTCCTTCACTTATTACTGAAATGGAAGTTACATGGGGCCCGGGTGGGGCAATGATAGATAGCTCTACGACACTAAGTAAAGTCATTCTTCAGAGTTACGAGTGCTCCAAGAATTTTCCTAGATGCCCGTCTTGGATAAGTCTTTTCATCGTTTGTTTAAGCAGAAAGCTATCCTCAATAGTGTGACTTCGATCTTTATGGCAACCACAGTATTCATCCGAACTTTGTCGTTCTGGATTCTCCTTCATCCTTCTCGGCGGTTGTAAAATACTCTTCTGCTCAGCGACGACCATCATGTGAACAAGTTTAGCTTTGAGAGGTGAGAATTTCTCAAAACTCCGATTTTGGGCGGGATGCACTTTTTTTTTTTATTGTAGTTGTGAATTTACTATTCATGCTTTCTCTTAAGGGGAACCCTTATCCCCGCGGTCTACTCGATGCGAATGTAGTTATCGGGACGATTCAGAAGTTCTTCAAAGGTTAATGGGGGTTGACCCGCAATGGACTCTCAAAGAGTGTGTTCAAGTTATTTTGCATGATGCTAGCCAGTAATTCGTGATTAACATGGTGCACTTCATGTTGCCTGTAATCTCTGAGCGACTCCCCCTCGCGTTGTACGACCTTGAAAAGATACGCTCCAATTTTGGTGTAGTCGTTATTTATTGAATATTCGCTAAGAAAACATGCCACAAGCTGATCCATGCAGTCTATAGACCCTCCGGGCAGGCTGTTGAACCAAATTTATACCTGATCAGTTGGTGTGTTCTGAAAAATCATGCAGTAAGTTTCATCACTGGGTCCGTAGAGATCAATCTTGGCGTAGAAGTTGATCAAGTGATTTTGGGGATCCACAGTCCCGTCTAGCTGGGGGAGATTGGAGATCCTAAACCCAAGAGTAAATACTTCTTCCATAATATCCAGAATAAATGGGATAATTCAGGTGGGGAATGTCACAAAGGGAGCTGCTATTGTCCTTGAAGCTTTGTGCCGTGGACTCCTTGAATCATAGTCTTCAAAGCTCGCAGGACACTTTCTTGTTCTTTCAGGCCGGAGAGTTCTACTTCAAGTTTCATTTCGAGGAGAGTCTCCATGGCGATACGGGTGTTCATAGTAACTATCGCTTTGGCGTCTACGTCGTACGTCGTCCGGTCGAGAAGAATTGCTTCTCTCCCTACGACTACGTGTCATTTTCTCCCTCGATGGAGCTCTTTTCCTTGTGTTGATCTAGGATGTGCTTTCTTTTAAGGGGGCGGTCCAAGGATGGGTAGTGTTGAGGCGATTGACGGTGAGCGTATCTTCGAGGAGCTCGTGCGGAGGAGAAGCTCTGATCGCTGAGTGACACTCTCTATTATGAGTCATAAAGCTCCATGATCTGCGGGTAGAGTGGATATGGACGAAATCCGAAATATCATTTTCCATCGGAGGAGGCTCTTGCAAGCTGGTTCTGCCTTGAGTAGTAACATATTGCACCACCGCCTCAACCGCAACCCAAGCTGCTGCTTTGGCCACCGTTTCTAGGCTGCTGCTTTGGCCACCGTTTCATCCATCATGTCTTGCAACTTCTCCGCCGACATTTGAATGACTGGCTCTGAAGACCTTGCTGTGGTGGGCCGCTCCCGTCATTCTCTTCATTTGAGGCAGATCCGGGATCCCACTGGTACCTTGAGGGGTCTGGTTGAGTCTGTCTTTACCACCTCCTTCTGTATCTAGTTTGCATTCCTACAGACAAAAACTTGATACATGTAAAACCCAGTATGTATAACCGCAAGTGTACATACCGATCCACAAGAAATTAAGTTCCTAAATTTATCAAGTATCGTAATTATACTATCATAAAATTTATCTAGACAATCGAAAGGATGGTGGATGAAACCAAAAACAAATATGTAATAATAAAAACAACGATCCGCCAGGACAATCCAGGAATTCCTACATGTGGTGACTTTAAGGGTAAAATTCACCAATGTACTATCAATAAAATTCTACAAATCCGAATTTAATGTCAATACTATATATGCTAACCCAAACACTAAAATACCCTAACCCCCGTCTCCAGTGTATTTAGAGTCTACCAACAGGTCCGACGTCTACGTTTAGAACCAGATATTAAGAGAACATTTAGGTCAAAATCCTTAACGACTACCCGAGGTACATCACGTCTTCGTTTCTACAACCCGAGCTATATTTTCCTAAAATCAAACGAGAAATCTTCCCTCGATTTCATTCCCAATTACAATCAATCCAATTGTTGGCCAAACAATCGAAAACAGTTAATACTGGAAAACATAAACATAATCAAAGAATGACAAATAGATCATAGATCTGGAAATCAAAATCAATATATACAACGTTTCATTTTCTTAAAAAAAATGTGTAGTTCATTACAAACATAGCATTAAAATGAAGAATACGAGAAATCATAAACTAAACATAAAGAAAAATCTTATGAAAAACCCGAGTCGAACCTCTCGTGAAGCTTGCCGCGAATAAGTGGCGGAAACCGAAGAGAAACCGAAGAATTGTTGAGAAGTAATTTCAAATGAAAAGAGGCCTTCCATTTATAGTAACAAAACCAATAATATATATCTCATCTCAATTTATGTGCCGAGATCGCGATTTAGGCTTCTTGGATCTCGATCTAGCCGCCTCGGGAACTATGTACCGCCTCTTCTGATCGCGATAAGGGAATGATAGATCGCGATCTGGGTCTTGATAAAAAAACATTATGTAAGACCCCCAGAGTGTGATACATGAAGGTTTGATCGTGATGGATCAAGAAAAAACTTATACAAGTCACCCCAGATCGCGATCAGGGAGTGTTGGATCACAATTTGGCTTCTGCTTCAACTTCAAAATTGTTTTGATCCTTTTGGAACCCGGATTTAACAAATATGCACTTCACCAAAGTTGTATCCCTTGAAGTTGGGTTTCTAACGCAACATTAATCAGCTAAATAAAAGGTCAAATGAGAGAGTTATGCTTGAAATACCGAACACTACCACAGTCTTCTAGAATGCAACTTTGTACTTATTTAGCTTGATTGTCAACTTGGCCTCCAAAATTGTTTCGAATTGGCAAAAATAGTTTCTCTTTACATAAAACTGAGATGAAACAAGAAAGACATAATATATACAAATAAATCCAAAAACTCGGACGAACTAAGACCAAAACTTGAAGATTCGATAAGTCGCAACCATGCAAAACGAACACTTACCACACACTCAAACTTAGATATTTACTTGTCTCGGGTAAATAAAACAAAACCACAACCCAAAAAGAAACAAAAAACGACATAAAGCAAATTAATACTTAACCTAAGCCACTAACATAGGGAATCACGATTGCATTTAGCGTATGTAACAAGCCCTTACACCCCTAAACGACGAGTTGTGTCTCGTGACGATTTTCAGACAACACACCCACAAAGTTGCCTTGGTCAAAGCATTGGAGTTAATTCCGAAGATAAAAAGAGCTAGATCACATAAAATCTTAGAATAGCATGCGGCTTAAGATATTCGAATTCCCGACCGACGCAATTAGTTGTTTCTACACCGAAATTTTACATAGCACAATCATCGAGGGATTTTAGTAGAAATTTGAACATAAAGAGAGTTTCAATTATTAAATTCATAAGTTTGCACCTATTTTCAATCTCAAAATTTCTAAGGATAAGACCTTACTTCACGCAAGACCAAAATATAGAAAAATTTACTAAGAACAAGACTGAAAATTACAAATATAACCCCAATATTAATTTTGCTATTATTGATTCAAAAAAGACTTAATTGCTATTGCAAGACCAAAAAAAAAACTTTAAAAAAATATATGTAAAACGACCATTCTTCTTCACCAACAAATCCCAACCTCTTATTCTTCACTATCATTCTACATATTTTTTCCAAAAAATCTTTCATATTCTCCAAAAACCCACATCAAACAAAACCCTTAAATCTTACTAAAACTTGCAAATGAGGACATTATGGACACACAAGACATCAATATGGATGATTCTAAGGTCGAATAACACAATGGGATAAGAAAATATTGTACTTTTTTGTAGCTTTGTGATCGTTTTTTTTCGTTTTACAAAAATAATTTCCCGTACACAAAAATTCGACGTTTACAGGTCGATATTTAGCAATAAAAAAGTTTATGAACAAATCGACGCCATGATGTCGTTGTAATTGCAAAAAATCGACACACTTATGTCGAATTTTGAACAAAATATCGACACGCAAATGTCGAAAAAAATGAAAATACTTGACAACAACTTATTGTCCAAATTTAGTGAAAATTTTGACACCAATGCGTCCAAATTTTACAAAAAAAGAATCAACAAGTACATGTCGATATGTTTAAAACCAAAACTCCTTCAAAAATGGTGGTGGTATTTAATCATCCACTATGTTCTAAATGGACTTGTGGCGGCTTTCGACTGCAATGGAAATGGCGACGGTGGTCGACTTCATCGGCGATGGCGACGGCGAAGTTGCAAGTGGTTCTCTTCTTCCCTTCCTCATGTTCTTCAATTGTGTTGGGTTTATTTTTTTTTTTTTGTTCTTTTTTATCTTTTTTATTTTTTTAATTTGGTCTTGCAAGAGTAATTGGTATAATTAGGTTTTATTATGTTTGTATTTTACCAAGGTAATTATAGTTTTTTTTACACTTAATTTGGAATAAAATTTAATTTGGTCTTGCCCTAAGTAAATTTTGCGATTGCATATAGCCGCCGTTAATTCATAAACTCTAATTAGGCACAAGTAAGTCTGTTTATTCAACGATAAAATAACATAATATTTTTCTTTAGTGATTTTCATCACATTTTTGTCTTTTAAACATTATATATATATATATATATATATATATATATATATATATATATATATATATATATATATATATATATATATATATATATATATAAAGGATGTATAACTTCATTTATGTATATGATATCAATGTATTCTTTTTATATATGCTTGACACTACTCAGTTAACTTCATGACCCACGTAACAAATTTTGGTCCAAGAAACTCCCAAGTTAGTTAGCCCGAGAGAACGAGTGATCGAGCACCCAATTTGATATGAATCACGCCAACCTTGTGACGAGACACGATAACAATACTTCGGTTATGAACTTCTGGACCGTCCAAAAGAAGGAATCAAAAGGGGTGGAACCGCGGCCCGTTGGATCTAAAAAGAGACAAGAACCTTGGTATATGAAGACGCCACAATCAATTGTGGAAGATTGATTGATAAGTTGGTGTGAACGCACGAAATCCTCCGATATGTTCGAAGAGTTCTTAAAAAGCTAGAGAGAATAATGTCACGATTTAATTAATGATCAAAAGTTGTCTTTCACAATGAATAAGAAAGCATATATATAGCCCCAAAACTTAGTTTTGAAGAAAGGAAAATAAACCCTTAAGCTACTTAATAAAAAAAAAGCTCTAAACAAGTGAGCCACGAAATTAAAGAAGGCCTAATTAGGAAAGGCCCATAAACACACTAATATGAGCTGATTAAGATGAAACCCACGAATCTAAGGTAGGGTGGGCATTGATCTTCATCTTCTTGCGCTTATTTGCTCAACTTGGACTGATCTTTAGCCCGAATGGTTCCCACACTTGCCCGGTGACTCCACCACTTGAATAAGCATAATCCATCCTTGTTTATCACTATTGAATGAAGTTTTCTTAGTTAAGACATTTTGGATCAATGCAACAAGCTTCTCCTTGAATTGCTTAGTTCGAGTCCTTGTTGCTGGTCCAGTTGGGATTTGGATTGGATCATCTTGCCTACTGTTGGTTAGAACCAGGATACCAGAACACGACTAACAAAGCACAAAATTACAACAAAACGTAAAGTGTATAGACCCTTATAAAATTTTAGCCACAATTTGAATCGTGAACAACATAGTTCAATTCTAACTCAACTCCTAAACCTCAGACTGTTATACCCCTCATAATTATGTGCTCATGCATAATCGGAAAAGATTTGAAAAACTATCAAACAAGTAGCAGAAAATGCAGTCGGAATGTTAATCTATTAATTGATGATCATGCCCAACTTCAATTTTAAAATAAATTAACAAGTTTACTAATTCATTAACTTTTCTGCCTGAATAGAATCCAAAAATGCAACTTACACTCGATTCTATATGAAATGAATGTGAAAAACATATACAACCAATCGAATAAAATACAGATTACAATTAAATATTTATAAAATACAGATTACAATTAAATATTTATAATAAATATTTATTATTAAAAACGTTGGTTGACCGATATTATCCGACCAATCGAATTTTGAGTGAACTGAAAACCATCAACCGACTCATTTATATATGGATCAGTTAAAATAATCGGCCCAACTATGTGGCCCGATTAATTACATGTTATCGAGAGATATAAATGGGTCGATCGGAGGATAAAAACCGACCCATGCCCAACCGTAGTAGCACTAGTATTGGTGATAAAAGCGTCATTTGACACTGATTAATTAGACATAAATGGGCCATAACAAATACTTATTGAAACACATGGTAGTGGTATTATTAAACTTACTTATTGAGCTTTAGATACATTATTACATCGATATTTTGAGATGCGCCTATTATTGTCATAATCAAAAAAGGTCGGTATGGTAGTTGAGAAATAGTAAAAGAGATTATTTCACAAACTCCCATTATTTGTTTTGCATTATTAAAGGAGATCATTTTTCCTATTTTAAAATAAATTCATATATATATTTGTCCAGCAAATTATATTTTAATATCTCTACAATAGTCACTATATGTTTAATTATAGTCACTATTGATTGTCCATTTACTTTTTCTGACGATCTGAATTTTCTCCTATCTTTCCTCCAAAGAGCTGCCGCCCAATATCTCCTTCTACAAACCGCTATCGCCGTGCACCTTCGTAATTGTGTTCTCCTAAATATTGCAATTTGTCGTTGTTTAATTTTATGAGGCGGTAATTTTTGGTTTTCATCATCAACAACCTTGAAATCTCCGAAAGACAAGCGGAGCACACAAGCATATACAAATTAAAATAGATAACCATTTTGGCGAAGTCAATCCACCATGGCGCATAGTGAATTTTGATATTTCATTATTAAATCCACTATTGCGCATAGTGGTTTTTGTAATTTTCATTTATTAAATCCACTATTTGTGCAGAGTAGATTTTGCCATTTCCATTATTAAATCCACTATTATATTATTATTTAAAGCGGATTACGTTAATTTCATGTGAACTTTACGTTAATTTCATAATGGTATTCGATAAATTTCAAATAATTATTGCTATTAGTTAATAGTTTCAAATTCTTGCCCTGAGGGATTAGTGTGTTCAAAGTTTTACTTTCAGTAAATAACAAATTTGAATTTTAGCGAATTTCATTATCTGGTAAATCTATTGTAGAAAAGAAAACGATTGTTAATATTTATAATAAAATAAAATAAAATAAAAAATAAAAAACAAATAGCGAAAATTAAAAGATGAAAACAACATTAATTCAAATGAGACATTCTTTTAGGGGGATATTATGATATAATCTGGGTGATTGGTATATCTATAAATCTTTTAGTTCATTTTCCATAACAATTCTATAGGGAAAATTCTTAGTTTGTTATGGAAGGGGTTATCTCAAATCTGGAATTTGAATTTGGATATGTTACTCTACCGAAATTGAATTATCGTAATAAAATGGATGTAAAATATCTCTTGAACTATCCTGCAGAAAACATCGTAACCTAAGAGATATTGACCGACGAAAAAACAATTGAGAGCATCATGGAACAGAGAAAGATGATGAATTTGACGATGAGAGCACTATTAGAAAGCGCATTTCTTGGACGGAAGCTCTTAAAGCAACAATGTATAATTTATTCATTTTTTGAGCCATGGTAAAGGTACACCGAAAGTTCTTACTATATTATGAAAAGTGAAGGATAAAATTGAACTATAACAAGAAACAAGAGATAATTGAAACATATTTTATTAAATCTTTATAAATTGATCACAAATGTAATGTTTTATGCACTTGAACCATTATTTCTATTTATTTATTAATCTAAATATTATATGGGTCTACAAGAATTTAAAAATATGTATTATCTTATAAATTTAACGAATTGTTAATTTAGTACCTTGTCCCTAAGTTGGGACCGAGAAAAAATATTATTTAAACGAGTTTAATAATTTATTGGGAATTTACCGATGTTGTATTGTACATAGATAAAAATAATATATTTTGATGTCTAAATTTCTCAAATAACTTCTAAATTCCGAAACTGACAAAACAAAATAAAAAAATATTTATATATAAGTAGATTTTTTCTGATAACATTGTTAACGATTTAACAATTATCAATAGGGATGACCACAATCTCGGTTTACGATAACATTGTTGAATGTTGTTTGATTTTATTGCGTGAAACAGATTAGAAAAAAAACCCATTTTACTAGTCGTGATGGGATTTTGTTCATTTTAAACTTCAAAACTCTCTCCAACATTCGGAAAATATTCAAACTCTCGACATTCAATTTGGCACTTACGACACACAATTTACAATAAATATTACTTTTGAATCAATTTATTTATGATGTACGAAACAAATTAAGACTTAAGATAAAACTTTAGGGATTAAGAGTTCAAGAAAAAAAAATTATATATTGTAGGGGTTTTGTGCCCTAGGGCACACAACGTTAAAAAAATTGAACTTTTTGTGTTTTAGAGCACGAACACCCCCTCAAACTTTGAATTGAAAAGCACGACACACCCCAATCTTCAAAAAATATCACGGGTTTCGTATTGTAGAGCATGGAACTATAAAAAAACTTGAAAGTTTCCTGCTCTACAACAAGAAATCTTAATACATTTTGATATTTATGTGCTCTAGACCATGAACTTTTTTCTTTGTTTCATACTCTAGAGCATGACACTTCTAAAAAAATCAAGGTTTCATACTCAACACGAAAATTCAGATGATGATGATGATGATGATGATGATGATGATGATGAAATAGTTGTTGGTAATTAAGATTTAAAAATTGAAGGTTTCATACTCAAGCACGAAAACCCAGATAATGATGATGATGATGATGATGATGATGATGATGATGAAATAGTTGTTGGTAATTAAGCTTTCTTATGTGTTTCTCCGAGATCGTAAGTAGAATTGATTACTTGGTCACAATTTATTAATTTGACATTTACACTTTGAACAAGGATCTTAGTTGTGTTAGAATTTGACTATTTTTTGTTTTTTTTCTGGTATTTTTATGTCTTTTCTTATATAAAAAATAAGTTGTGAATAAGATAGATTGAGGAAGAAGAAAGAAAGAAATAGAGAAGAAGAAAGTAGGTTCATGAAGATGAAAATATTTTCATAAACGAACTCAGTAAACAAAAATTGCTTGGTGTCCATTCAGGTATGGTTGAATTTTTGTGATTATTGTTTGGTGATTATGGGATATATGAAATTGTTTGGGAATTAATATTTATGAATATATTTATTAGTCTACTTTCAGTTATAAGAATTAATCCGCGTAGGTTTTTCAATGTTCTTTCCAGTAGTTTGGTTTCTCATCATTGCATTTTTTTCCTTTCAATTGAACTTCATTTTACCTTGTATTTATTCGATTTGATATCATACCCGTTTCTCAACAACGGACATGTCAAGAGACCTATTACGGGGAATTGGAATATTGACGATTCCTGTTGTGAACCATGGCTAATACATTTTTTTTTGCATATTTGTGTTGCATATGATGTTTGAGCTCGGAGACACCGGATATGTGTCGATGACATCTTGCATTAAAATGTCGACTAGTACATGCCTCTTACGTTCCAATTCACTTATCAGACATATTTGGTTGTCTCGCATATCTTGTAATAATGATTAATACATTTTTTGTTAACTGTTGGAACTATAAACTTAATCTCTTCAAAACCATGTGTATTTTCTCTTTTCAGTGGCATGTCGATTGAATGATTAATGGACAATGTGGAGTATCTTAACAATTAGAAAAGCATGCGATTTAATCAAGTGTACTACGGCGATCCAATCTCATTTGAATATGAAGCAAGTATATATAAAATAATAAAAAGCCTTTTTAATTACTTGAGTAATTATGTCTGTGTCAAAGCAATTACCCACATCTCATTTCAACTTAGGTTGACAAAGCCTATGTTGACAAGGCATATGTCAACATACCACCTTTGAAGAGTATGACTATCACAGACTTATGTTATATGTCAAACTATTGTAATTGTGAAAATGTTCTTCCTTACTTTGGTAAGGTTCAAATGTTCTTTACGGTGTAGTATAGAATTAAATTCAAAGAATTTAATAAAACATGCTTATGTGTATATTTTTTGTTGGAAATTTTGAGTATTGGACCAATTTTTATTGAATATTTAAATGGTTAAGTTTATTTTCTTAAATTTAATTTTTCATGAATGATAAATCAATGAATAATTTAAAATATTGATGTGTGGAAAATAATAAAGTGAAATGCTACCACTTAAAAAATAAAGGTAATTAAAAACCTATAACTGGAATATGTTTTTAATTAATGAGAAATATGTGATACCTTTTTATGATATTATTTTTTCTTAGAGGTGTGACTTTTGGTCATAACTTTTGAAGATCTATAAATAGACTCCAAAAGACACCATTTGAATCATTCATTTTTCACATATAATTCAATATATTAATTGAATTCATTTCTCATCAAAGCATCTCACTGCATATTGTTGCAACTATCAAGTCCATTCTTCGTGTCTTATAAAGTCCTAAATGCCATTTTGTTCACCGTGTTCCAATAACTGTTGAGTTACTTTTTTTTAAACTGAAATTGTCGTTGAATGTTGGAGAAAATTGTCGTAAACCGAAAGTACTGCATGGGGCAAATTTGTCTTTATTAAGGAGAAAGAACTGAATTTTTGCTTACTTTTTTCGTGTCAAACTTCTATCCAAATTTTGTTCGTTCCCGTTTTAAAATACACACACCGTAATAACATTAATGACAAATTTTTTATTCGTATTTTCGAGATGGAGAAGAAGATATTCTTCCTAAAATTATAGAAGTTACGAAATCAAATTAGAGGAAATTTTCAGACAGAACACAAAGTTTACGTTCCAATCCATTTTCGAAGGTGATAAAGTTAGAATATGGAAAAATATTCACATAAGTTACAGAAAATGAAGTTGGCTTTCTAGAACATGTTAAATCATCCCAATCGAAGATCATACGGAGGAGTGATGTTAAAAACACGAAAGAGTGCTAGAGCTGTCAATGCACCTTATCATGTAAACACAACCGTTCGTGACCAATATAATTTGTCGCATATTAAACACGCCTCACGAATATTCAATGCACGAAATTTTGGTGAAAGAGGATTGAACCAAAGAATAATGATGGAATCATAACCTAAATATGATGAGGTTTTATAATATTCTCAATTCATGAATATTATTTAACATTTTCATGGTTCTATAGTAGGTACATTCTTACACAAGACACATATTCCAACTTCGAGGCTTACTTTGATCATAATCCATTTCCAATCTCAGAAACATTAAGGAAAAAGGTTGTAGGAAATTTCGTTGGCTATTCGGATCATATTGAACCAACAAAATCGGACATCGGGTGCAAACTATACGAACATTTTTTCGTGCTACAAAAACTGCCTATGCATTCCTTACGCAAGAATTTCAAATTCGCCCATACGTTTGAAATGACGAATTCATAATTCTTCGGGTACACTTTTTTATTTATAAAATTCTAACGCATGCTATTAATTAAGTGATGATATGATATGATAAATCATATCGTATTATATGAGAGAGAAACATGGTTATGTTGCATGATCGAATTATGACATTATAATATTATACTCATTGATATAATTGACATGGTAACTTTATTTATGAGAGCATGATAAACCTTCAACGTTGTTATGCTCAAAGCATAGATAGTTACTATAAGTACTATTAAATGTTTGATTCGCAGAGATAATTTGAGATTTTGCTGAAATTCGTATGCATCATTTTAAATTAAATTGGTGCTATTATAAGATGTTAGTATTGTGGCACACTTGAAGTAACATATAACAATTTTTTTTTTGTGATGTTATAGTATTATGAATTGGAGATTATATTATAGTACATGATTAAATTATATGAATATTTCTGCTATGAATATAAATGATTTTCAACATGAATAATGATGTTTAGTTGGATAATGAATTATTGAATTAAATAAAATATTATTATTCTTTAATGTATGAAAGGATTAATTATTTTATGTTAATTACAAAATTCAAAGTACATAAGTATGATATATATATATATATTAAAATATTATATACAATGTATGTGTAGAATATTTCAAATTGTGTAATTATGATTACATGTTTATATTATAAGTTCATAATTGGTTCCAAATGTTTATGTTATATCATAAAATAATTCATGCTATTTGTGAATATATTGTGCTTAAATCCAATATTTAGTATATTAAAGATCAAGTTGATGCATATTACCTTTAACTGTTAAAGATAACTTCATAGATGTGAGCAATTAGTGGCATGAAATATTTGAAATTGATATAAATCGAAAGCCAAGAAGCTCAATTCTTAAGGAATATTTGGATCGTCTTGATTTTTTTATGTTGTATTCATAAGACATGAGTCTATATTATGAATGATGGAGACCAAATTTTGTGGTGTTAAATACTGATCCATTCGTAAACAACAAGGATTATTTTTCTTAGAAAAATGTCAAACAAACTATGTACAATGCATGTGTAGAATATTTGGAACTGTGTAATTATGATTACATGTTTATATTATAAGTTCATGATTTGTTCCAAATGTTATGGTATATCATAAAATAATTCATGCTATTTGTGAATATATTGTGCTTAAATCCAATATTTAGTTGGGGTTTTGTGCATAAGTCCCCGACCAAAAATCTTTATTATTCTAGGTTTAGGGACTATATCTCTTTCAGCACTAAGTTTATCCCTTAAATATTTATTATAAATAAAGGAAACATTTATGTATATGCCAATATTACCCCAATCCTTTATATCCAATTCTTAATTGTAACCTCAAATTAATCAATTTTGTCCACAAAAATCCAATTTTGACCACAAAAAATTCAATTTTGATTTATTTTTTTCAAAAACTTTTTGTTTCCTTCCGGATTTTTTCGCCCGTTTCCGGCGTTGACTTTTTTTAGTGTTTTTTTTTGTTTTTTTTTTACGTCCGCCGCTAAACGTTGACCGTAATTGTGCTGTCACTAACAGTAAATTAATGTAATTATACTGTCAATGACAGTTAATTAATGTAATTGTACTGCCGTTGACAATACATTTATGTAATTGTTCTATCGTTGACAATAAATTAACGTAATATTATTATTTTTTATTTTTTTTATTTTGTTTGATTTGTTGTGAAATCAACGTAATTATATTACTGTTGTTGACAGTAAAATAACTGTAAACACAATAATATTACTGTCAACAAGATCTATATTATTATTTTTTTTGAGTTTTTTGTTTTGTTTGAGTTATTCACGGAGTAACGTAATAATATTACTGTCTGTTATTGTAATATAACTGTAAACACAATAATATTATTGTGGCTGACGGTAATATTACTGTTGTTATAGTAATATTGCTGTCAACCACATCAATATTATTATTATTTCACGGAGTAACATAATAATATTACTATTGTTATAGTAATATTACTGTCACTCACAGTAATATTAATTCTTTTGGATTTTTATTATGTTTACATTTGTTAAACGGTCAACATAGTAATATTACTCTATTACACAATAATAATGAGTTTTTGTTGTGTTAATATTACTGTGCTAGAGATTAATATAGCAATATTACTGTGTCAAACTGTAGTTTAGTTATTTTTACTGTGTTTAACAGTAATATAGTTAATATTACTGTCAATGACAACAATATTGTTGTTTAAACGAAAAAAAAATGTTACAGAAAAAAGAAGAAAAAATCGAAAAAGTCAACGCCGAAGACCGGCGAAAAAATCCGGAAGAAGAAAAAAAAACAAAAAACATTGAAAAGTCAACGCCGGAGACTGGCGGCAAAAAAAAAATTGAAATTTTTTTTTTGAAAAAAAATAATTTTGGGTCAAAATTGAATAATTTGTAAAATATGAGGTCAAATTGAAGTTAAATTAAGTTAATGATGAAATTGGAGCATATTAAAGTATGAGGAGCTATTTTAGTCTTTTACAAAAAATTGGACCATGTGTGACTTATTGGTAAAGGAGTTTTTTGTCTGGATCTCTTTATGAATAAATACCCATTGATGGACTTATTTGTAACCCCTATTTAGTATATTGAAGATCAAGTTGATGCACATTACCTTTAACATGATAACTTCGTAGGTGTGTGCATGCATTTAATAAACAAGAATTATTTAATAAACAAGAATTAATCCTTGTTTTGCGCCCACACGTTTAATCGCAACTCCTTTACACTTTCCCAACACTCTTTCATAAGCTAATGAGTTGGCCGTACTTTCGTCACTTCCACCAAGTCTACACTCTTCATAAACTTTCTTCAATTCAGCCTAAACAACTTAAGTGCACAAGTTAAACCCAAATTTCGGCGGCATAACGACTAAAATACAAACATACAAAAAAAAATACCCATATCAATATACAATAACCAACATATAAAAAAAAATACATAAATCCATATATATCAACTACTAATTCAACATATCAACATATCAATGTACAATCAAGTAATAGATCGGAACTACACCATAGATACATAAGTTTTGAAATAAATTCCAACTTAACATTCAACAATAAGAGCAAACATGGATGATTGAGATACTAAAATTGAAGTATTAAAAATATTGTGCTTACAGAAATAGCAAGTTGGTCGGGAGTAGCTGTCCTAGTAAACGGTTGATCCATATCATCTCTTCACTAGTGGATGACCCCATTGCTTGTAATGAATCAATGCCCATATAGGCTTTCTTATATTTATCAACCACTGTAGGAGTTTTACTAAATTTGTTAAATTGTAATAATAAATTACAAAGTAATTAGACATTTTAAATCTTAAAGAAATAAAACTCATAGTTACAATCACTTACATATCACTACAAGAAATATTGGTTTTAGTGACAATTTTGTATGGCCGCTAAAAGTTAGAAAATGGTAGCTAAAACTTCTAGCGACCAAATTAAGCTTGGTCACCGGTGATCACAACAGGGTAGCTACTAAAAGTACTCAGTGACAAGAAAATTAATTGGACGCTAAAAGATGAGATTTAGCGGCGAACTAATAATGGTCACTAAAAATATAACTATTAACGACCAATTTTTGACTCGCTAATGTAAATTTTATGGTGGCAATATTATTAATATAGTTGCTATAGCAACATATATAGTGGCCATATAATTTTGGTCGCTAAATGATAGATACGTATAGTGACCATATTTTATTGTTGCTATAGGATATATATGTTGCCATCAAATTTTTTGGTTGCTACATAGTATACATATAGTGACGGTATCTATTGGTTGATAAATAATATATCTCTTGATTGCTAAAATATATACATATAGTTACCATATTATTGGTTGCAATAGTTTTTACATGGTTTCTCAACAATTGCATTAATTTACTGAGCAATTCAGACCCATAAAAAAAATTAAAATAAAACTAAAGATTGCAAATTTACATATTATCAATCAAATGTAAGTATTATAATTTGTCTCTATCATACTTAATACAATAATAAATCAATCATTCCAAATAATAAGAAAGATTGCTATAATTATTTCATATTAAATTCCACTTCATAAATTGTTAAGCGACAACAAATATGACTCCACAATAACGTTCTTTCACTTCATCAAACAGTCCAAACCTGAAAGGGAAAAAAAGAATTATTCAATTAGAAGATAAGAAATCATATGATAGAATCAATTTCAATCATTTGTCACTTAGTAGCACTCATAATGCAATAATGTATCTGGGCTCTTGCAGAAATAGCTACTTACCTCATCCAATTCATGTGTTTAATGTGATACATTGTCTGAGAATTATTAGTTAGGATGAAAATTGTAATTCATTTGTTCTACTTTACATAATAATTGAGGAAGCTTAAAAAACAATACGAAATAAATTATTGGAATAAGTGTTGAATCAAGATGAGAACTTATTTGAATAGTTCGTGGAAGAAGATACGAACCGTCAAGAGGATTCCGAATAGATCATTATTTTCAACAATTCAAGAATCAAAGTAACATATATGACATTTAAGTGATCAAGAGGTGCATTCTATTTTTCCAATAAATAATAGTAAGGAAATAGAGATCCTCACCTGAAGTCCAATGCCAGTACTATAAAAACACCTTACTCTCGAGTCATGCTCAAGTCTTGAATGAGAGCTTTAGTATGCTCGATAACTATAAAAATATTTATCACTTCATAAGATTCTAAATGCTAATATAACCGTATTATTCCACTATATCACATAGTCAATTTTTTGAAACATTTATTAAGAATTTCTTGAAACATTTATTAAGAATATATTGCTGCCACAACTTATTCGAACAATCGTTACGATCACCGTACTTATCCGAATAACCTAACAGATATATCGAATTAAAGCTAACGTATGTATCTACAAGTTCACTGAGACCCTGAGCCCAAATTATCAACCTAACACAGCAATAACTGCCCCGGAAGATGATTACATGAAACTGCCAGGTTTTAAAACAAATGCATCTGCTGGCACTGTTTATTTGAAAAATCATAACAATTTATTGAGTTATCCAAATTGTTCAAATAATACACTAAGTTGAACCTGACAATGTAATCTACAAGTTCTCAGAAGACACACTGCCCAAATTATTAGCTCAACATAGCAAAAACAGCCCCGTAAGATGGATATTCAAAACTGCCCTGTTTTGACAGATTCAGGGTCGTATGATTCTGACCTCGAAAAAGGCTATACAACGTGCTCGAATTAGAAATAATGTAACACTTACTTATAACACTCGCGGTTCTCTCCGAGTTTTGAGAAGAAATGATTCCCAAATTCGCAATCCAAACCCTCCGAGAGCCGTAGACGGCGTCGACTGCTTTAACGGAGATGAATTGTGTTTCCTTTATTTTCTTGCTTGAACGAGGGCAACAATGGTGAACAGTCAGAAAACAACTCAATTTGCAGAAAATAAAGAAAAAAAATCAAAAATCAAAAATCAAAAATCAAAGCATAAAATAGATAATTTGCGGCACATACAAATTAAAAACCCTAATCTCCCCAATTTTGTGTTTGCCGTTTCAATTGTGACAGAGAGGAGAACGCACACTCACCGGAAAATACACAAATGCGGAGTCTTGCCGGAAGAAAATGACGAATTCGCCGGTGAATAAGAAAATGGCTCTGTACTGAGAGAGAGAGAGAGAGAATTAGGGCGGGCGGAGAGAGAGAGAGAGAGAGAGAGAGAGAGAGAGAGTTGAGTGTATTTTAGGGCCGGTAATTTTTTTTGAAATTATTTTTGACGAGAGTACAAGTATTCTAATGCACAAGGCACAATTCCTTAAAACACATAAAAATCAAATAATATATTAATTAGGGTAAATAGCATTAAACCACCTAAACTTTTTACGTTTTTGCGGATCACCACCTGAACAATTTTTTTTTGCACGAGTTCACCCGTACTTAATAAATTGTGCCACTTTGCCCATTTTTGCCCGTTTTCAGGTCAAAATGACCGGTTCTCAAGCCATGTGCGTTGCACATGACAAATCCAAGGCTATTGACGTCTTTTCCATTTTAAAAATGGAATAAATATATTTTTTTGGAAATGGAATAAAAGTAAAATAGAATAATTAAAAAAAAAAGAATCTTCATCTTGTTCATCGTCTTGTTCCCAGCAGACGGAGGCCTGAATTTTGAGAACCCATGGCCCGAAAACTTCGAACAAACCACCTACATAAGTACTTTCCCGCCTTTGCAATTCCAAGGAAGACCGCTGCTGCCGCACCAATCTCACCATCCACCGCCCACCGGTGCACACCTCCGCCGCGGCATGGGACGGTCTCAATTGTGAGAAGATCATCTAATCCTCCATTCGTTGGAAGAAGATCTAGTTGATTCGGAGGAAGAAATCAAGAGAAAATAGTGTTCATATAACCCAATTTCTGTAAATACGGATTTCTGAATCTGCTTCCTGGTGATTGCTTCGACATTTCGGATTTCTGAGATGGGTTTTGTCCGGAAAAAAGATTATGCATCCTGATTATATTACATCCTGGAAAAGACAGCATCAAATTACAACCAGTAACAGAAATTATGAACTGCATGAGTAACCACATTTGCATACATATAGACATTTGAAATAGAACAAATATAACACCCAGTGATATAGGTTTGTAGTGATCCCGCAACAAATCGGTTAACAATTAGCATTTCAAAACAAATCTAGATTCAAGTTTCAACATTCAAGTTCTAAATAGCGAGACCCAGTCTACATCACACAAACCCGACCTAAATCGAACATGAACACACTAAATTCGGCCTGAACTGTGCCTAAATCACGAAAAAAACAACGCTACCCAGTCGAAATCGCAAGCAATTCACATCAAATCGAGCTTGAATCACCCCAAAATTGCGATAGTCGTATGTATTGAACAAAATCGTGATTCGGTAAGTAATGTTCAAATAATTGTGGGATTTTTCTTGAAGAAATTGAAAAATATGAAACAGGGCAAAAAAAAAAAACCTAAATCGAGAGAAAATAGTTTATTTATTCTATTTAACATTTATTCCATTTTTAAAATGGAAAAGACGTTAATAGCCTTGGATTTATCAAGTGCAACGCACATGTCTTGAGAACCGGTCATTTTGACCTGAAAACGGGCAAAAATGGGCAAAGTGGCACAATTTATTAAGTACGGGTGAACTCTTGCAAAAAAAAATTGTTCAGGTGGTGATCCGCAAAAACTTAAAAAGTTTAGGTGGTTTAATGCTATTTACCCTATTAATTAATGTAAATTAATGTACAAGCGGATAAAGAACAACGTACAAGTAATTAATGAAAATAATCACAGCATAATCTTGCACCAACTTATAAGTTATAAGAACAACCCATTCACATAATCCTTTATTGTTTCTCCCTTATTATCTCGTTCAATTCTTGCGATTTTTCCATTGTTAAACGTTCTGAACTTCTGGTAATACTTTGGCTCATTGTCTTGCTACTCAGTAATATCAGGCGAGAATTGGTAGAGAGAGAGAATGTAAGCGAGAGATTGAACAGAGTAATGATTTGGGATGAAAGAAACGCGTGTAACGAAAGAATGAGAATTCGTTGTGTTTTTCCATTATTTGCATTTTCACCCTCCATCTTTCTTTTCATTCTTTTCATTTCTTGATTTGTTTAAAAATTAAATTACTGACCAAATCGATTAAAATTTCATAAGTAGTTTCATAACAACCAAATTAAAGTGGTTAGTAGCAACTCAATTAGATGGTCGTTAATAATTAAATTAAAGACTTGTAGCAACCGTAAAAAAAATTGATGTTAAATTGGTCACTATTGACACTAAGCTATAGTGACCATAAAAATTGTCGCTACAAACTTTAACTTTAGTTGCTATAAGATGTCAAACTATTAGTGACCACTTATAGCCACCAAATGTTCGCCGGTCGCAAAAGGATTTAGCCCTACCGACTTTTGCTACCAAATTACTTTTGGTCGCTGAGAATTTGATACTAGTTCGACCCCAATGATGGTCTTTTGCAGCAGCCTTTCGTGAATCCTTACGTTTACTAAATTTGGACTGTGAACATAGAGCACATTAATAGACTACGTACTATATATACGAATATCCTGAGTTAATATTAAAAGTACAATTTACCTTCCATTTACCTCCAAGATTAGACATATAATGAAATTGCTCACATATCACCACTGATCCTTGATGAAAACTAATAAACTAACATATTTACAAAATTCTATATTAAGCTAATAACTCGGCAAAAATATTGATGCAATTTCTTAGATAACTAATAGGAAGATCAAAATCCATGTACTGTGTTTGAGATTGAAATCAATGAAAATTAAAGACACATGCCAAGGTATAAGTGATTATGCCTTCCAGATTGTTCAAAATATTGTTTTTTTAGAATATTAGACTCACATCACATTCACAACCATATACTGATACAATCATCTTCAATCAAATAAAAATCAAACAACAACAAACCCAATTCACTTAATGGATATATTTACTGGAAAAGAATGGAGAAAAGCACTATCGTATATATTGTGGAGAGATATATGTGGACGTATTCATTTTCGACACAAGAATTTCTGAATTGGGAAGATATGCGACGTTACTATCGAAATCGTCGCAAACTTATGCTTAATAAAATAAAATTTTTATCTTCTCCCTACGACGATTATCTAGTTTTGTCGCAATCATGTCAAAAAATTATTTTATGGAGCAACTTGCGGCGTATTTCTAGTTTCGTCGCAATTATTTAATTTTATAAATGTTGAAATATTTTTTATTGCGCCGTTTTGATTATTATCGTCGCAACTGATGTATGTATTTTTTTTGTTATTAATTGTTACGACGATTTTTAATTTTCGTCGTTCAATTGCGACGATTACGGAGAATCGTCGCATATGTTTGAAGTTAAATTGGATCTTAAACTGATTGCGACGTTTTTGGTACAATAACGTCGCAATACTGCGACGAAACTTGAATCGTCGCTAATAAAATCGTCGCCAGAGTGCAGTTTTGGCCTAGCGGCAACTAGTGGCATGTAATATTTGAAATTCATATAAATCGAAAGTCAAAAAGCTCAATTCTTAAGGAATATTTGAGTAGTTATCAAAAAAGAATATCGAAGATAACCGATCCGTTGGATTGTCTTGATTTTTTGATGTTGTATCTATAAGACATAAAAGTCTATACTATGAATGATGGAGACCAAATTTTGTGGTGTGAATACTGAACCATTCGTAAATAATAAGGGTTATTTTTGTTAGGAAAATGTCAAACAAACTATATCAGATTGTTTTGGAAAATTGCATCGTTGGATATTGTGAACGGTGGGAGTTTCTAAACTCTAGATTTGAATTGTGTACACATTATCACATTTTAATAAGAACTTTCTTGATTTTACTATCTTGAGAAGTTTCTTATTGTGTGTTCTATTGAAACGAAATGAGCACAATACGTATAAAAAAAAAATCACATTGGTGATTAAAAAACAGTCTTTACAAATAAGCCCATCAATGGGTACTTATTCATAAAGAGATCCAGACAATAAATTCATTTACAAAAAAATCCACACATGGTCCAAATTTTTGTAAAAGACTAAAATAGTCCCTCATACTTTAATATGCTCAAATTTCATCATTTAATTTAATTTAACCTCAATGGGACCCCAAGTTTCATAAATTATTCAATTTTGACCCAAAACACATTCTTATGGACAATTTTGTCTGTCACCGCCGTTGACTTTTTTTTTTTTTTTTTTCTGCCATCGGTTTCCAGCGTTGACTTGTTCGGTTTTTTTTTTCTTTTTTCTTTCTTTCTGTAACATCTGTTTTTTTCGTTTAAACATCAATATTGCTGTGATTGACAGTAATATTAACTATATTACAGTTAAACACAGTAAAATTAACTATACTACAGTTTAACACAGTAATATATCTCATTGACTAAAAAAAGATGAAATGAGTGCCTACAAGACAGAATTCATTACATTCAACGCTTTCTTATAGGGTTATTGTCAACGACAGTACAATTACGTTAATGTAGTGTCATTGATAGTATAATTACGTTAATTTACTGTTAGTGACAACACAATTACGGTCAACATTTAGCGGCGGACGTAAAAAAAAAAAAGTCAACGCCGGAATCCGGCGGCGGAAAAAAAAGACCCGAAAAAAAAAATTGAATAGTCAACGCCGGAATCCGCCAGCAAACAACTTTTTTTTGAAAAAAAAAAGGTTTTGAAAAAAGTCAAAATTGATTAAATTGGGGTTACAATTAAGAATTGTGTATAAAGGGTTGGGGGTAATTTTTTCATATACATGAATGTTTCCTTTATTTATAATAAATATTAAAGGGATGAGCTTATTGGTGAAAGAGATATAGCCCCTAAATCTAGAATAATAAAGATGCTTGGTTAGGGATATATGCACAAAAACCCCTTACAAATATTGTACTACTTATGAAGAAAGTATTTGTTACTTTTGTTGGTGACTGCACTCAAATTATTATGCAACTTCGTTAAGTAACAAGTAAGTAGCCGATTAAGGTTCCAGCATGTGCGAATTCCTCTACCCGCGCCGTCCTCCGCCCATTCCACCAAAAAACCCTAGATTTACCTCCCATCGTTACCACACCGCCGCCCCACCAAACTACTCAAACAATCCTTAACAAAAATAAAATAAATAATTCATAAAAAAACACAAATTAGCATTTCAATGTCAAAAAAAAAAATACAGGAACAATTCCAAGTATTTGTCAACCATTACTGGACACTCCATAACAATTTCTGAACACATTCAAAAAACCAACCCTTAAAAAATTATAAAATTAAAAAAAATAAAAAATAAAAAAACCTCATCAACATCAACAACAACAGTGATTTCTCCTGTCCCATCCCCGTAGCCGTCAACCACTGCGTCCTAGACGACGAGCACCATGTCATCATCTTTAGCGTTGTCGGTGGAGACCACCGCCGCCAAATACAGATCTATCACCACCCTTCACCCGACGGCGGGATGCAGCGGCAAACGTTCTTCCACCACCACCGGTCGCCTTCAAACATTCTTCCAGAGTCACCGTCTGATCTCCTTCTCTGACGAGGCATTGCTTTTCCTTCGAATTTCAGTTGAGAAGAGAATATGAGAAAAAGAGAAGAGAGAAACGGGAAATGAAATGGGTTAGGGTTCTGAAACGTGAAAATGGGATTCAATATCAATGACGGTTGTTTGGAAATTAGTAAAATAGCATTTATGTAGAATATTAGCTAAGGGGATTTTCTCTAATTGTTTTTTGGAGAGGGCTTTTCCTTAACTACATTTCCTAGGGGGGGGGGGGGGGTTCTTGCTAACTTTACCTTCTAATATATGAGTTAGAAAATGAACCTCAGACAATTAATGAAGTATTGTCCACTTGGAGGTTAATTATCTTTATGACAAAGAAAAAAATTAGTGAAAACTCGTATATTATGAACTTAAATAAGTTCTAAAGCCGATTGAAATCATCAATATAAGACTATAAAAAATAATGGTGAACAATGGCTCAACTAAGATATTCTTGAAGATATTGTGGTTTAATGAACTACATGTTGATTGACTCATTAAGCAAGTCAAGTAAATAGGTAATCCTTTAAGTAATAAGTGTATCCTCAAAATAAATGCGTATAACTCGATGCACTGTAGAATTCGAGTTTGGAATGTTAAAGAATCCTTCATTGGATTATGTTAAAGAAAAATGTTGGATAACTCTATAATTTTCTAAAGGATAGTATGTGATGGACTTCATTGGTGCTTGAAAATGATTGTAGCAGTCAGTAAGCTATACAAATAGTACAAAATAATATTTAAAATGGTAAAGTCTTGATCGTAGACATAACACCATTTGCCAATTGATCTCTAATGGAATTATAAACTTTGACTTTCCAAAGTCAAGAGATAATTTGGCCGATCCTTTGACGAAAGAAATCGATCGAGATCAAATGTGCAAGTTAGTGATGGGAATGGTCTAAAAACCCACAACTAAACAAAAATCCATGATGGCAACCCATCCTTGTAGATTGGAGATCCCATGATCTTGGTTCAATGGGACAACTAAGTTGTGGAAATTCAAACCGAGTACTTGAAAATAAGTCCTACCATTCCCTAAAATTCAACTGTTACCTATCGGATGTGGTGAGGTTAGGTCTAGTGACTATTAATGATTCCTATGACCTTTTAAGGTAGAATACGGCACGGTATTTTTTATGGCAGATCACCTATATAAGTGTGAAGTATAGCGTCGCTTCAATGAAACACTTATGAATCCAAGAATTGGTCCAAGGCCAAAATGGACACAACGTGAGAACAAAAGACGTTAGATATGTTATTGTGTACGTGTTGTTGTCTTTGTTTACACAAAAGTTGATCAGTTCAAGACATCGCGTTAGCAACAAGTAAATCCAACTGCATTTTACTAAAGAAGGTTCAAAGCCGAAAGCTACCTCTCCCGATGCAATAACAAATTGGTTGGACTTTGAATGTTCCTACATGCATAAATTTCATTCATGTGGGGGATTGTTGGAAATTTTGAAATTGGAGTCAAATTTTGTTGAATATTCAAGTGGTTTAATTTCGATTTTCAAAATTAATTATTGATGAATGATAAATTAATGAATCATTTAAAATATTTAAATATGGAAAATAATAAAGTGAAATGTCACCATTGAAAAAGATGGAGGTATATTTAAGCACCTATTAAATGGAGTAGGTGTTTAATTAATGAGAAAATGTGATATACATTTTCATGAAATTTAGAGGTGTGACTTGTGATCATAACCTTTCAAAATCTATAAATAGATTCTAAAATCCACCATTTGAATCTTTCATTTTTCACATAGAATTCAATACATTAATTGAATTCATTTCTCATCAAAGCATATCATTGTATATTGTTGCAACCATCAAGTTCATTTCTTCGTGTCTTATAAAGTCATAAACGTCGTTTTGTTCGGCGTGTTTCAATAATTGTTGTGCTACTTTGTTGGAACTGAAATAGTCATTGTATCTTGCAGACAATTGTCGTAAATCGAAAACACTGCATGTTACAAATTTGTCTTAAGGAGAAAGAACCGAGTTCTTGACTCGACTATTTTTTTTGGTGTCAAACTTCTGTCCAAATTTTATTATTTCCCATTTGGAAATACACACAACCTAATTACATGTTTATTTTTTAATTGTATGGAATCCATGGGAAGAGAAGGGAAATGCAATGGCTGATATCGGAGATAGAGGCTATATAGAAAGATGCGTAAGAAGAAATTTACCCTCTATGACAATACATCCCAAATTAATTAAAGAAACAAAACCTGATTTGATTTAATGGTCTTTTTATCAAATATCAACTAGTGTTTATTACTTTTGCTGAGTTGGTTTCTTAACTCTTTCATTTTCACCCTATACATACATGTAATATTATGTTCCCACATATGCATAGTGCACTTGTGATTGACAATATTCTTTCATTGAGGATTTGGTTTGTTAATTAATTAGTTAGTTATTTTATTAATTTTTTTCTATGTATTTCATTTGGTTTAAAACCTTTAAAAATATTTATATAATTTAAAATGTTTATATATATATATTTTATGAAAAGTAAAAACTATATTCTAAACTAAGAAGGAGGGCTTGGTTTAAAAGTTACCAAAAATAGGCTACTTCAAAAGTGTAGTCAATAATTTTTTTTGTTCCACAATTTATTAAGTTCAAAAATAAATATTTGAGAATAGTAAAATTTCCACTTTTAATTTCTCCAACTTCTTTGCCCCGTTGCCTTGGTTTCGTTTTGGACCTTGATGTTCCTCGAATTCTTGAACTACTTAAAAAACACATAAAATAAACAAGAGCATAAAACAAAATAAAAACTAAACAAAAAGCAGAAAATACGAAAATATAAGAAGATTCACATGCAAATATAATGCTCAAAGTTAGCTCAATTGTTCGTCTGTATGAACACGTATTAGTGCACTTGATTAGCACTAACAATGGGTTAAATTCGACCTTAAAACTTTTGTATGTTAGACTTTTCACCTCTTTCAACCCCAATTGTTATCTATATTAGTATTTTACCCCGTGCGTTGCACGAATGAATATTAAAAAGGAACGCAAAATACAAGTAGATAAAAAGAAAATTATTTTTGATAAAAGTCATGTTCAAAACCAATATAATAAAAAATATCAAAATGTAAAAAATACACTAACTGCAATCATATATATATATATATATATATATATATATATATATATATATATATATATATATATATATATATATATATATATATATATATATATTACTTTAGAAATATAAATTTTAATACACTTACACATTTATATACTAACATAAAAAATGATTTTCTATTCCTTGTGGCGTTGTAATAATTTTAACAATCGACGCTAATTCTACAAAAGAAAACGGTTAACATGTATTAAGATGATGATAGTTTGGATAAAATTAGGAAGACAAAGTTAACATATTTTAAATGCAAATATCATAACAGTGAATGAAATAACAAAGAAATAAAGGATGTTGAACATAACCAAATTAATAATTAAAACTCTTATTTGTAGTTATGATAGTAAAAAGGTGAACAAAATGTTGGATTTATTAAAATTATTCAACACAATTGATGAATACCTTTTTAAAAATATATTTTTAAACAATTGAAATGGTCTTAGGTAATGCAAACCAACTAAGATATTCAATTTTAGATTTCACTAAAAAAAATATGTTTATAACAAATAATTCAATGTATTTAACTTAAATAATTAATGGGTGTGTGATGCTGCTATAAATTGATCACATTAAATAGTTGAGGTAGAAGGAGTTGGGAGTGTAAAGTGGATCACTGCTCACGTGCTAGATGGTCCTGAGACATCTGCGAACAGAGAACACGTGAACTAGGTTGGGGATTGATCCGACGGAAACCCCTCTGACGCTCAAGTCAGACGTGCGGATAGTAGAAATAATTGAGAGGATACGAATTGTAGAATTGTTCAGATAATAGGGCGTACCTTTAACAAATGAATTAAATCGTTATTTATATCTTGTCGATTGGTCTGAAGTTAATTTGTTGGGCCCTAACTTTATTTGAAGGTGATTGGGCTTTTCGTTATAATGTTCTTCAAAATTGGGTTCGTGGCCCAGTAGATAGAGAAATCGTAAGCTTATTGGGCTGGCCCAATTAGGCATATCATTAGCCCCCACTCTTGAGTTGATGTGGGAGCCAAGTCGAAAAGGGTACCGGATCGTGTCGAGAGTAGATAGTTGTTGTAGTGTTCTGTTAATCGTATGTGTGGCGTGGAGAAATAATAATTTGTGTTTATCCGTTGGAGAGCGCGCGCGACTTGGTGAGGCGCGTTCGAGAGCGCGCGCGATTTGGTGGAGCGCGTTGAAATTCGCGCGTGATTCGATGGAACGCATTGAAATTTGCGCGTGATTTGATGTGGAGACGGAGCTGACGTACGGATTGGACAGCCATGGAAGCCGCGCGATTGAATGGAGGGAAGGAGACTGACGAGTCGGGGAATCGAGTCGCGCGACTGCCATGTGAGAGGGGAGCCGCGCGGCTGGAAGCCGCGCGAATATTCTGTGAGGAGGAGCCGTGCACGGAGCCCGAGGCGAGAAGAGAGAAATGGGCGCTATTGAGTGTAGATTTTACGCTCAATACGTTTACTTTACGTGGATCTTTTATTTAGATTTAATTATATTTGTGCTTTAATTGATTGATTTTGTATTTTATAGGTGAAAAACGAGAATTAGGTGTCCATGAAGGAAAAAAAAAAAATCAAAAAGAAAGGAAAAAGTTGCAAATAGGGAAATAAATCAAATTGGAAGAAGGAATCTCGCCACAGCTTTGGCAGTGTCCACCATATCGAGCGTATCTCTCTCATACGAACTCCAAATCAGCTGATTGTGAGGGCAATGGAAAGCTAATTTCAAGGGCTACAGTTCTTATTCACGCAACATTCCAAAATTCGGACTCCAACATGGCGAAAATCGAAGAACAACTCCTGATGGGGGAAAGTGGCGGAAATTGATTCCTATTAGGTTTCCACTACTTCCTTATAAAAAAAGCCTATAAAAGCAACAAGTCTCTACACCATACGCGCGAAATTTTACACCAAAAAACGCGAAGAATGAAGATCAACGAAGACTCAAGCATAGTATTTCTTATTTATTTTATTTATTCTATTTTGTTTATCATAAGAATTACGAGTAGGTAAGTTTTTAATCTAGGATTTTGTTGGAACCCTATGTGGTGATTCAAACCTATTTTTCTAATATCTTGCAAGTTTAAATTCCATGATTATTTCTTCTATTTGATCTTATTTAGCGCATGAACCTAGCTAATTTATGTTGCTATATGTTATTGTTAGAATTGATTGACAGGTCATTTTAATAATTAGAACAGGGATAGAAGAGCCTTCGAGTAGTTTTCACCGGATGAGTGTGTTAATTGCATGTATTATCGTAGACATATAGATAATACCTTAGGTAGCCGTTTACGAGACTTGTTATTTAATGCTTTATTCATAATTGGTTTGCATAGACATATGGTGAAGCGGTTATAAATTATAGACTCATAATACACGCGACAACGAGTTATGAGTGATTGAGTGTCTCGGGTTAATAATCGGGAATCGTAACTTGCATGATAGAGGTTTAATTGGGTATTGAATTATCGCATAGGGGGAAGATAAAATCCTAGATCCGTTTTTATTGATATTTTCTCGTGTTTATTTGCTTTTATAATTAGTTTAATTATTTAGTAGATTAAATTTGTCAACCTTGCGTAGGCTGGATAAAAATTATAATTGTTAGAATTTGGTACTTAGGATTAGATAATTTGAGTATTCCCTGTGGGATCAACATCCGACTCTTACGAGTCCACTATTACTACTTGTTTGCGATACGTGCACTTGCGTGTTACGTATTTAGCTCAACAGGCGCTGCAAAGAGCTTGAGACGCGCGACGCGCCTTGGTGCAGCTGACGCGCAACGCGCGTTTGGGGCTGACTCCGACGCGTGTGGGCACGTGGGTAGGGCTGTTTCGGGCGTTTTTGGGGGCCAACAACGTGCTGCTTCTTGGAGTGATAATTTGGTATCGAATGTTAATATTTGTAATACTATCAATGAGATTGGTACCATTAGGCGACGTCTTAGGTCCCAATTTGTAGATTTTGGGAGTGAGTGAAGAATCACTTAAGTCGAGTTCGTCCAATGAGTTTGAGGAACTGAGCAAGCTGTCCCTTCGTGGGAGTTGTCTTGCCGTGGGATAGCGATGTTGGACGAGTTATCTTCTCGTGGGGGTTGTTTCGCCTTCGTGACGCGGGTGGGATGGATGAGGACATCATCCGATGGACGGAGCCGAGCACGAGGCTGTCCTTTTTTTTTTTTTGTGAAGGGCACGTGGGCCGAAGGGCTCGAAATTGTAGGTTCTTCATTTTGTCTTCACATGTGGAGTAAATGGGTTTTCCAATTACTATTTCATTTGATATTTATATTGTATGACATTGTCATTGGTTTGACGCGTTCCTTGTATGTGTTTACATTTAGCATTTTGCGTGATGTACTTGATGAGGGTATCAGTCTCTCAATATTTTTTGATGGTGATCGTGCCCCTTGTTAGACCTCATGGGTCGTAAGTATGTTAGGACCGTGGTCACGTTTTAAATGTAGGACCCTATGAAAACAGGTAGAGAAGTTTATGAAATCAAGCTGGCCAGGCTATATAGATTATCATAACATCTCTAAGTGTTCCCATGGTTAATGTTGATTTGAGCTGATAATTATGTAGTGAAATAGCATTAACACGGAGAGTAAGGGAAATAACTTGCTATATTCACGGCTTGAATATGTGAAGGTTACAAGCCTACTTGTGGTGAAGGTAAATAAACAAGTAGGGAGCAAATCGCTCGAAATAACTAAACTTGTACCAAGTAGATGATGTAGTTGTTTCGTCCAATTGATGTAGAGAGGTGAGGGGATCATCCTTAAGGTAGAATAGCTCCCCAGTTTAGGATGATTTGATCACTAACAATGTTATGGACTCGAGAGACTCCAAGTGTTATTGACATCATTGGAAGTCTAGGGACGTAGAAGGAGATTTTCAATGAGATGGCGACGATTGTCGTCGGCCATCTCGTCGTCGGGTGTTGAAGTGATCTTCATCTCTTTTTCTCTTGGGAGGAGCGAGGGTAGAAGCTTCTTAGATGTGCACATGTTTCGCAGCGCGACTTAATAACTCTTCCAGAGTGGCTAGAGTCTTCCTGCAATAGATTCCTTAGATTGCTTCAAGTTTTGTTGAATGATTCCAGAGAGCATGATTCCTCCCAATTTAGGAACTTCGTGAGCTGCCTCTACAGATCGTTGAATGTAGTTGCGGAGGGTTTCTCCCTCACTCTGGGTAATAGTGAATAGGTACGCGGGGGTCTTAGCGTATTCTTTGTTGATAGCAAAATGGTGGGTGAAGCGGTCCGTCAGTTGGGAGAGAGCTTCAATTGACCCAGTGGGCAAGGAGTTGAACTAGCTCAATGCTCGTTCGGAGAGCATTGTGCGAAACATCTTGCACATTGCCTTATCAATTGGGACATATAGATCTGCCATGGCGTAGAACTTTTCAAGGTGCTCCTGTGGGTCACTAGTTCCATTGAACTACGGTAGACTCGAGATCTTTACCTGTTGGGGTAGTATCTCATTAATTATTGCGACAGTGAAGGGACTTTGCCTTATTGGAGGTATTGCCCTTCCACCAATAGGTTAACCTATGTGGGGAAGGTGATTCGAGCGAGATATCCGACTGTTAATTTCATCATCTCCACCTTTGTGGGGTGGAGCTCGTTGGCAGAGGCGTTGCCTCTTAGAGGTGAACGTGGGTCTTGTCACCCAGTTCGTGCATCATAGCGATGAGTACATTGTTGCATCCGAGACCTAGGATTTGAGGTGGATGCGGTATCCTGTGGCGGTGGAGGTTGTTGTGCCATGGGTGGAGCTGGGGGAAAGTTGACTCCCGTTGTAACAATGTATTGTGCCACTGCTTCACTAGCAACATGAGCTGAAGCTTCCGTAATCATGTATTGGAGGGCCTCTTCGATTATCTGAACCGTTCGAGGAGCGGGGAGTGGTGGATCCTGCGGGGGATTTATTAGGACATCACGAGGTAGATCTTGATTACGAGAAGGAAGGGGCAAGCCAGAGCCTCCGCGAGGTGGGAGGTTGTGTTAGCATTGTCACGTTCTCTCCGAGTAGATGACTCAGGGATATCATGCTCTACGTGATCTTGTACGCATTCCCACAGACGACGCCATTATGATGATGCTATAAATTGATCAACTTAAGTAGTTGAGGTAGAAGGAGCTGGGAGAGCAAAGTGGATCACTGCTCACGTGCTAGATGGTCCTGAGATACCTGCAAACAAAGAACACGTGAACTATGCCAGGAGTTGATCTGGAGGAAACCCCTCCGACGCTCAAGTCAGACGTGCGGATAGTAAAAATAGTTGAGAGAATACGAATTGTAGAATTGTTCAGATAATAGGGCATACCTTTGATAAATGAATTAAATCGTTATTTATTCCTTGTCGATTGGGCTTAGATTAATTTATTGGGCCCAAACCTTATTTGAATGTGATTGAGTTTTTCGTAATAGTGTTCTTCAAAATCGGATTCGTGGCCCAATAGATAGAGAAATTGTAAGCTTATTGATCTGGCCTAATAAAGCTTATTAGTGTGAGGTGTATATGGAATCACAGTATAGTTGTGTATTAGGAGAGCTCTTGGAGCTCTACAATTTTCCAAAATACGCCTAAGAAATTCCATTACTTAGAAGGTTATAAGAAAAACTAATTCAAGTTGTACATCGTTACAAATGCATATATGAATAAATCTGTATATATCACCTGAAAAATAATTATAAAAAAAATGAATATTTCACTTGCGGAATTTCAAGGATATGCATATCTTCACATGAAAACCATAGAGAAAGGAGACAAATTGAATATCCAGACAATGATACAACCTTAATAACTAAATAAAATAGAGTTGAATTTCAAATATCTTGATACAAACATATGCATAATTTGGTTTAACACATAAAGACAATGGATAAAGATACTTATCTGCATAATGGCCAAATCGTGCTAGAAATTAGAAAGCCAAAGAGCAGAAGGATCTTTGTCCTAGCAACTTCACTATGTTCCGGTGACGAATCGACCTTTGGTCCTGTTGCCAAGGCTCTTTATTGAGGCAACGTAGAAAATACGGAGTGGAACTCCGAAACTTCAGCCATTTAGAATTGACTTATTTTATTAAAAAAAAAAAAAAAAGAATAAAGAGAAAACGATGCTACGGATTCATGTTTTCGAATCTATGCAGAGGAATGGAAAAAAAATTGTGGATTTTTTTCAGGGTAGGTGATACGATTTATTATATAATATATTATTTAATCCATTGTTTAGTTAATAGTTTATTATTAATTAATTAGATTAGTATATTTATAATATATATATTGCCGTGAGTTAGGGTTAGGAGAAATATTAAGTATTTTATTAGTTTAGGTAATTATCTTTTCTAGTTAGATTAGGATTCTAGGGTTTTATTCTCTTTAAATAGTCGTATTGTGCTAGGGTTTTATAAGAAAGAGAGAAATAATAAAGAAAAATTTTCTTACGTTCAGTAAAGAAATCTTATGATACTCGAGAGATCGCATCAATTGGTATCAGAGCGAAGTTGCGATTAACACCAACGCTTCGTTAGCAAGGCAGCGATTACATCAAAGCTACGCTGGAGCAAAGTTGAGATCACATCAAAACTTTGTGAAAATCACGATGTCAGAAACAAGACGGTTAGAGCGATTGGAGAAATCCGTAGAGAAATTACGCATTAATTTTCAGAAATTGCTCGAACAAAGTCAAGGACGACGTCAACGCCATCACAAAAGCCGAAGGGACCGCTGCCGAAGGGACCGCTGCCCGTCACCGCCACGGCCATCTCCACCACCGCCACTGCCAAGCCTATCGTCGGAGGGAGAGGAAGAAGACGATGACTTTTTCGAAGAGCCCCAATTTTTTGTGAGTTCGCCGAAAGAAGAATTATTGGATTCAGTTGAAGTAATTTGGGATGAAGACGAGAAACCAACCAAGGAGGAGAACGAAGAATCACTCGTCTTAACTGAGGTAATTTGGGACGAAGATGAGGAATTAACCAAAGATGAGAATGAAGAACTACAATGGATATTGAGAGATTTCCACGGTGTTCAAAAGAAAGGAGACGAAGAACCGATGGTCAGTTTGGAGGAGACGAAATCTGAAAAGACGATTAAAAAAGTTTATCTATCGGAAAAAAAATTGAGAATTTTCGCAAAAGTAGCCTTTGGAATCTCTCGGGGTCAGCAAGAGCCATGTGTTAAAGAGCTTGGTCGTTCATCGTGTTTTTCGGAGTCAATCGGGAAGCAAGTCGATGAGATCAAACATAGATGGAAACAAAAAAAAGAGAGACGATTATTGGGCAGAACCTTGAGGACAAGGTTCATTTCAAGAGGGGTGGTTTGATACGATTTATTATATAATATATTATTTAATCCATTGTTTAGTTAATAGTTTATTATTAATTAATTAGATTAGTATATTTATAATATATATATTGCCGTGAGTTAGGGTTAGGAGAAATATTAAGTATTTTATTAGTTTAGGTAATTATCTTTTCTAGTTAGATTAGGATTCTAGGGTTTTATTCTCTTTAAATAGTCGTATTGTGCTAGGGTTTTATTATGAAGAAAAATAATAAACAAGAGTTTTCTTACGTTCAGTAAAGAAATCTTATGATACTCGAGAGATCGCATCAGTAGGATGATGAACAAAAGGAAAATATGGATATCCGCAAGGGTAAGATTATTATTATTTTTTTTTTGAGTAAAATGCAAGGGTACAATTATGAACATGGGAAAATATAAAGGGAAAAAAACAGTTATTTTCAACGTGGGTAGTGCTCTTCCATCAATTTATATGGCATTCGTTATGGTCTTTACGGATTATCAGTTAACACTACGAGCAACTCCAATGGGGGAATCAAATGGAGTATTAAATGATAAAACTTTCATTTTGATTCCTAAAACTCAAAATTTCTTCTCCAACGGAAGCATCAAATGGGTAGTTTTTTTGATACTTCATCTCCTAGAGGTGCAAAAATGCACCCAAAAAAACCAAGTATCAAATATTCCTAGAAATTAGGAACTGCAATTTCAACAGGGAAAGAATAAATGTTCTAACAAATTCTTATGGAATAGGGACCAAATATATCTATTAATTTATGTTTATTACATTTTTTAAAATAAAATAATTTATTTCATTCCTATGGGTTGGAGCATATAAGTTTTTTCGAAGTACCAAAGTATTATTTCAAGCATCAATTAAGGGTTTAGATGTTTCATTCTAATACCTACCATTGGAGTTGCTTTAATTGTGTATCACTTTTTACATAATGGCCATTATATTAGTGGGCGGTTTTTTTTTTTTTTTTTTTTTTTTTTTTTTGTAATCATATGGGTCTATGGGATTTGTTCGACCCTACACCCGGTGATAAACACCGGGTGGGTCTTCTGCTGCCACGTATCCTTTTTTTTGTATTTTATAATATATTCCCCGCTAGAGTTTACCTGTAGGGCTTTTAGAAAAATAAAAAAAGGACACGTGGCAACAGAAGACTCACCCGGTGTTTTTCACCGGGTGTAGGATCGAAGGAGCCGGTCTATGGGGAGGAGAAAAATAACATGACTCAAGAAGATGATGATCGTGCGTAAAGAAATCGCTAAATATTTATAAAAGATAGAACTTCAAAGATAAATGGATGAAAGAGTCCCTAAGGTTGCAAATATTTTACAAAATTGCTTCTACGGCTTCGGGGCAAATCTTTCTTTTATATATAAAGATATTTAACTTTGCCGCGAATTCGTTTAATCTGTAATTGTTCTTTTTTTTCAAAAGTTGCCCTTAAAGCCCTCAATTATCTTCCCCACATTCGTAACTTCGTTCAACCCACTTGAACACATGAATCACTTGTTAAGGCTTATTAATGCTACAAAATATGCTACTTTATTTTGGGGCAACTTGATCAAATGTTTTTTTTTTTCTTCTAGTGCGAATTGTTGTAATTCAGTCCCCCTTTTGTGAAATTAGGAATTTGGGCAAGATGGTCTAGGGTTGAATGCGGGGCGTGAACTTTTGACAAAATTATCAACAAATTGAATTTGGAGCCAAAATAGAAGTTAGAGGTAAGAATGGAAGTTGAAATGTGTAACACGTCCAAAATGTGTACATGTTTAAAATTTTATTCATCATAACCAAGAAAGTTGACGGAATGGCAAACAGAAAAAAGGTAGAATAGTTACATGTTTAAAATATCGTGGCCAAAATTGTTCGAGAACTAAAATCATTTTAGGTGCTAATTAAGTTCCATAAAATGTAGGGAAAATTAGCAACTCCCATTTAGGAAATATGATTGAGAGAAACCTTTCCCAAAATAATTAGAGAAAACCTCTTTTATGTACATTTTCAGCGAAATGAATTGTAAATAATTCGTAAGCTACCCTTATTTAATTTAATAACTTAATTCCCAATCCTACCCATTTCTCTCCCCTCTCTCCTCATTTCCCTCACCCAAGCAATCAAATCCCGATTATCTCTCTTCCTGCACATATCCATCAGCCTCCAAACTTTGACTTCTCACCAGAAAACATCAATTTCGTGTTTACATCGATTCTCTTCTCCAATGGAACCAGGTTATGTTTTTACACTGAAGTAGATTGGATTTTTATTTGTTGTCGATTTGGTTTTTAAATTATTTTGGGTGTGCAGAAAATAAATATCACGGCAGTGGAAGAGGAAAGCGAGGTGATGGAAAGACACGTGGAGGACTCGCTAGCTATTATAAACCCCGTTCACAATTTGTACTTATCTCGTTGTGGAAGAAAAATGGTTTGTTTTGGGTTCAAGGTTTGTGTGTGGGATGGAATGAGATGAAGTTGCAAGGATTATGGGATATGGGATGGTGTGGTGTTGCGACGGCATGGTGAGGCAGATCTAGGGTTTTTTGGTTGATCTGGCGGAGGACAGTGCGTGTTGAGAAATTTGCGCAGGTTGGAACCTTAATCGACTACGTACATGTTCAATAGTCGATTAAGCTAATCAACTATGCTCTAATAGTCGATTAAGGTTAATCGATTCTATTTTTTTTTTTTTTGGATTTTTTGTTTACTGATGAATTGTAATGTTTGTATATTTTTTGCTTTTTTTTTTAAATATAGTTGATTTTGCATTTGTTTGTAGTTGTGATTTGTTATTTTTAGTAGTCAGTTCCTTAATTGACTATGCTTCATCATAGTCGATTAATATACTTCATCGACTCTAATTTCTAATTTTTTTTTTTTGGATTTTTTGTTTATGGATTCCAATTGTATAAATCAATTATAATGCTTGTAAGTTTTTTATTTTTGTAAAATATAGTTGAGTTTGCATTTTTTTGTAGTTGTGATTTGTTATTTTTAGTAGTCGGTTCCTTAATCAACTATAATTCATCATAGTAGATTAATATGCTTCATAGTCGATTAATATACCTGATAGAGAAAAAAGTGAAAAAAGAACGAAAAATAAAATAAAAAATTAAAAAAATTAAAGAAAAAGTGAAAAAAAAAGGAGGGGAAACGCTGATGGGTGGGGACGGATAGTGTTGATGAGGTCGCAAAAAAGAGACATAATTGGAAAAATAAATAACTGAAATTAGGAGTCAATGTTTCTCAAATAGTGCAAAATAATTTGGGCATGGCCTTATTAAAAAAATATTGAAGGGTTATATCAAATAACCCCTAAAATGTATAATAATAAAGTTATTTATTATATAAATCCTAAATATTAATAAATTTTCTAAATTCTTGCCCATCAAACTATTACATATAACTTTTTGCTGAATTAGTTATTCTTAGTTGGTATTATTGTATTAAGCAACAGAAGATGTCCCTTTTTATTCGATATATTTTTCTTTCATTTTTAACACTCAGTTCTTGATTTCACATTTCTTTTTTCATTTTAGTAAAGAATAAATGAAAACAATGAAATTAAGTACATGTCAACGGTTAATAATCACTCGATGTATTTCACCAGGTATAACATCAAACAAATCGTGGAAATAAATCATCAAAAAGCAATAAAGCATGTCACAATTTTCCAAATTTAAAGGAAATTAAATGTATTTAATTATTTACTAATATATTTATATCATACCACTTATAACATGCTCTAAATATATCAACTTTATTGAGAGGAAAAATATTCTAAATGTATCAAAATTAATGATTTTCTAATTACACGGTGAAGGCCTAATGTGTTTACAATAAAATTTAGCGCTAAATACAATTTGCACACCTAAAATATAGCCTATATAACACTTACCTCCTTAAAGTAACATTTGTAACACTTACCCCTCAACATCAATTGTTTTGTATTTTAAATTTAAAACCTAATAATAATACTAATATATTTCCACTTTCATTTGATGGAATAATTGAAAAATGATTTAAATACTTCATCAAAAATATTAATTGAAACTCAATGGAAAGAATTTAAAATTTGATATTTCTTTGGTAGAATAAATAACATAACAGTCTAACAATTATTGAATTATGTAAAATCTAAAATTAATAAAAAAAAATTATTGGAATAAAAACATTATTGAATAATAATGCATGAAAAAATATATTTTTAAGAAATTATTGAACTAAAATAAACTAAAATACTTAAGATTATTATTATTATTTATGTATTGTTTTCTTAAAATTTATGGATATGAATATATCCGATTAATTGGTCCAATAATAAGTGAATGTTATTTATTAAATATGTACCCAAAGCAAGACAATATTTTTAAATTTTAAAATATTGCATTTTCTAATAGATATTTTTAATGATATAATTTAATTATTCTTTTTAGTTATTCCTTTCAATAAAAGAGAAAATATTAAGGTATGAAAATTTATTAAATGCAAATTAAATGGTGCTTGAGAGGGTAAGTGTCACAAATGATACTGTAAGGGGTAAGTGTTACATAAGTATGCTTTAGGGGTGTAAAGTGTATTTAACTCTAAAATTTATGTAAACACCTCATTGTTCAGCTCTTTTGTGAAACTTTATTGTAAATTCTACCCCTCTCCACAGTTAAATATCTCTATTGTTTACATTTTATTGTTCTTCCTATAATATTTTATTGTTTACATCCAATACAATATATCTGTATTCCATCTTAACTTAGTATGTATTTAATTTGTGTCCGGAATAAAATAGTGTTTTGTACGACAGACTTGGACCCCAGTCCCACATAATTACAATGCATTCCCCATGCGATTTTTTTATGTCAGATAAGATAAATAGTCTAGACTACTAGAAAATTGAGTTTTTGTGACGGTATTTTAAAGTCGTTGCTATAGGATACCTTGTATCAAAAGGTGAAATCATTCGCCCTCAGGGCCCCCATCCCTTGGCCCGACAAGGATTGACGGAGGAATGTAAATCATGGTAACTCAACGGTCCGTTAAGGTAGCGGACCCGGACCTGGTGCCCACAAGGAACCAATCTCATTGGAGTTGAAATTCCCACACTGCGGCTGCCAGGATTCGATCCTAGGACCTTGCACCAACTTACCACCTCCGGAACTAGGGATGGCAGCGGAGCGGGTACCCTCGAAAAAGTGCAATATCAGAACCATTACCATTTAATATAGCTCAAACCATGACCATACCAAACCCATTTAAAAAGTTCATGGAAAAACCAGAACCATCACCGCGAATATCCGGGTACCCACGGGTACCCATTTACCATTTAAATTACGGTAATAAAAAATAATTTTTGGTCCGATAACGTTTAAGTAAGTCAAGATGAAGAAAAAAAGAAAAGAGAAAAAAATATATCCTCCCAAAATTATTTAATACTTTATTTAAAATTTTGCCAAAATATCTTTTTTATTCATATTTTGTTGAATTAATATATATATATATATATATATATATTAAATGGTCGGGTACCCATGACCGTGAAGGTAAAACCAGAACCATACCAAAACCATGACGGTTTTCTTTTCTCTTACCAAAACCATTACCAAACCCTAATGGTTTCGGTAACGGATTTTAAACGGAGCGGATACCCGCGGATAGCTAGCGGTTCGGATTTTTTTGCCATCCCTATCCGGAACCAGTTGAGCTACACCCATGCGGGCTTCTTGCTATAGGATACCTATTAAGACGGCTAATAGATAAGCGTATAAGTATATATATATATATATATATATATATATATATATATATATATATATATATATATATATATATATATATATATATATATATATATACTTAAACCTCTATAAATTAATACAGTTGGGACCATCAAAATTTCATTAATTTAGCGAAATATTAACTTATCGATAAATTAATAATTATTAATTTATACATTAATTAATAACTTATTAATTTATGAAATTACTTTTATTATTATTTTCAATAAATACATTTTTTTTTAAATTTTTACGTGTATATTATTTATTGTACCATTAATTCAATGCACTATAGAGCCCATTTCACGAACGGAAACTCTTAAAGCAACAATGGTATAGAACGATTTTATGTTGAGTTTTGAGAAAACTATACTGAAAGTCCTAACCGTATTAAGAAAAGTGAGGGACGAGATTGATGGAAATGTGAATTTCAACAAGAGACAATCGACAATTAAATTATATTGTATTAAGCCTTCATAGATCTATAAAATATGTATTTGTACCATGTAATTTAAGAATTATTTTTATACATTATTAATTTATATATTATATGGGACTTCTTAAAATTTTCAAATGTGTATTATTTTATAAATTTAGCGAATTATTAATTTAGCACGTTGTCCCCGAGTCGGGACCGGGAAAATTTATTATTTAAGCGAGGTTATTAATTTATCGAGGTTCTACTGTATATATATGGGCGAGTCCACCCTTTGGTAAGGGTGGACTCAAGCCCACCCTCATTTTGCAATTTCCCCCTATATTATACTATATTTTTATTTAGCCCACCCAAATTTTATTAATTAGCCCACCCAAAATTTCAATTAATGCAAAAGAAGCCCTATATTTTGTTAATTAAATTTAGAATAATTTAAATAATTGTTAGATTGTTATGGAGGAGAAACTATTACATATTGTATTCATATTTAAACTAATTTACATATTTAACATAATTAAATTAGATTGTTAGATTGTTAGATTGTTAGTAAATTAGATTGTTAGATTAGTAATCTAATTTACTAATCTAATTTAGTAATCTAATTTAATTACTAATCTAATTTACTAATCTAATTTAGTAATCTAATTTAATTACTAATCTAATTTACTAATCAAGAATTATGAAATTTTAAAACGGAATCATAAACTCATGTCTGAACTCATAATAATATAATTTAAATAAGCTTAACGTGTATTAGATATACATCACCCCTACCCCGACGATTGTTTTGGTCGAATTCAACTCGAACATGTACATATCCACAGATTTTGCATTGATTGATTGTGTTTTATTTTATTTTATTTTTAATTTTTTTTTACCATTACTCTATTTTATACGAACTTGTATCTTACAGAATTAGCATATTAGCTTTTTGTTTCGTTACATAATTCAGCAAAACGAGAAAATAATACTCAACTGTGATGTAAACTTATAATAATCAAAACTCATAATATTACCTAACAAATAATAAGAATGATAAAACACAAATTAAATAGTCGTTAATAAAAAACTTAGTTCATATCAACTGTGAAATAAACTGATAAGCAAAACTTATAATCTTACCTAACAAGTAATGGTATTCAAAAACAAGAATTAATATCTTTAATAAAAAAAATCAGTTCAGCAAAAGTCTCAAACTAAATTACTAACAAAACACGCTAATTGCCACCAACCGACTTCACCTCAACAACCTTTTTGTCATCAATGTACTTAAACGAATACGTTTTTCCAACAATCATCTTATGCTTATTGAAAAGTGCTCGCCAACCAGTCGTCAATTCAAATCTTCAGGTGCCATTATTATCCCTGACGTAGAGATTCATCACGTAGATTGTTGCCCTCCTTACACCACACTGACGTGTGTTGTTTTTGTGAAAGCTAGCTGCCGCATTCACAAAATCCAGTGCAAATGGTCTGCATCGGTAAGAGTTATATTATTAATTGAAAGACTGTGGCTTAATTCATATGTATAATAACTAATCAGCCGATGAATTTACAATTCTTGATTTATTGGATATGTCATCTTTTTCTCAAACTTAATTTCATTATGGTTGTATTATATTCTTCATCCATTTCGTCATTAGCATCTTCACCGTCAACCTCCGCTTCTTCGTCATGGTTGGGTTCTTCATGGTAGTTGTCAATCATTTCGTCAACATCATACTAATAGTACAATAATAAGCAAAAAGAATATCTCCATCAAGGTAATTAATAAAATTACATTACTATATAAAGGTGTACTGTGAAATTCGCAGCGTAAATGTGTACACGTGAAAGGTGTTGTCCGGTAACCACCTCAATATCTCACACATGCTGGATATTCAATTCTTGCTCAACATCGACTTACATCTAAGAAGTTGGCGCCAAATCCTGGCATCTCATACCCACTAATATCATAAGCAATTACACACATGACCGATTCGGTAATAAACGAGTCATGCAACAAATCGTGCTTCTCAATGTTATTATCGATCTAAGAATTTTTTTTTTCACCCGTATCCAATATCCATCATCTTCTTCACGCGAACCGACCCAGTGTTTCCACTACTAAATCTCAAAATGGCATATTTTACAAAAAGTGTGAGTACTTCTTCAAAAATTCTAGCGGCACGAGCTGAATTGAATATATGTGTGTGTCAGTGTGTGTATATGTATATATATAAAAGAAGATTATTATATATTACACTAACACATTTGATGGAATATGATTTTGTGCGCGTTAATGTACAAAATAATAGAATACGTTATCAAATAAATCGGTTGTCGAAGATAATATAATTACTTGTTACATGGAAATCGGGCCTAAATAATTTTACCATCAATTGTTTGATATTTGACGATTTCAAAATTGGTGATAACTGATATGTCCTCAATTTCATCCAATGTGGCAAATTAATTGGTGGAAATAAATCATCAAAAAATATGTCAACATTATGCTTAATTTTGGAAATTTAAAAATCCGGTTGATGGAAATTCATTAATTGTATAAATCATAGGGGCTTTTGTGCATAAGTCCCTGACCAACCCTCTTTATTATTCTAGGTTCAAGGGCTATATTTCTTTCGCCAATAAGCTCATCCTTTTAATATGTATTATAAATAAAAGAAAAATTAATGTATATATGATAAAATTACCCCAACCATTTACATGCAATTCTTAACTGTAACTCCAATTTAATCAATTTTGACCACAAAAATAAATTTTGACTTTTTTTTTAAACTTTGTTTTTTCTAAAATTATTTTTTGGCCGCCGTTGACTTTTTCGATTTTTTTTGTGGTATGTTTTTCCTCCGCCGGTTTCTGGCGTTGACATTTTCGATTTTTTTTCCTTAAATTTTTATCCATATTTTACGCCAGCCGCTAAACGTTAACCATAATTGTATTGTCATTAACAGTAATTATACTGTCACTGAGAGTACATTAACGTAATTATACTGTCGTTGACAGTACATTAACGTAATTGTACTGTCATTGACAGTACAATTAGGGTCAGCGACAGTATTATTATCTTTGACGTTTTTTTTCTAAATTTTTTTGATTTGTTGACAAGTCAACATAATTATATTACTGTCGTTGACAGTAAAATAACTGTAAATACAATAATATTACTGTCAACCACATCAATATTATTATTTTTTTTGGGCTTTTTGTTTGTTTGAGTTGTTGATGGAGTAACGTAATGATATTATGGTCTACTATTATAATATTACTGTAAACACAATAATCTTACTGTGGTTCACGGTAATATTACTGTTGTTACAGTAGTATTACTGTCAAGTTGACAACCACATCAATATTCTTTTGGCTTTTCATTATGTTTACCTTTGTTGAACGGTCAACATATTAATATTACTCTATTACACAATAATAATGACTTTTGTTGTGTTAATATTATTGTGCTAGAAATTAATATAACAATATTACTTTGTTAAGCTATAGTATAGTTTTTTTTTTTTTTGACAGCAAGAATAGCAATATTATTAGGCCACCATGGCCAAGTTTAGAGGCAACGAGAAATCCTCAGTACAAATAAAAGAGCCTTGAGTAGCTAGTCTATGAGCGAGAAGATTTCCGGAACGTTTAACAAATTGAAATACACAATGAGAAAATAAACGAGCAATAATTAAACCTTCTTCAACAAATGAGCCAAAAGAGTTGAGCGTGAGAATCCCGTCTTTAAACGTGTTGATCACCTCTAAGCAGTCTCCTTCAATAATGATTGAGCTCCAACCTTGGAGTTGGGCCATCCTTAGTGCATGAAGAACAGCAAAGGCTTCACCATCCTCTACCCGTGGACGGCCTTCCAAACTTCGAATACCCCAACGCAAACAATTGCCTTCGCTATCTCGAGCCACAGCCGCTACTGTGTAGAAATTCTTCCCCGATGGAAATCCAACATCACAGTTAATTTTTATCGACCCAATAGGAGGTGCTTTCCATTGACTTTGGTGTGTAGCTTCGATTCTAGTTGCTGATGGAAGTAATGCCTGACAGAATGCGTGTAGGTAGTCCCGACTCCAATCCACCATCCGCTCTGACTTCAGCCCTGTCTCTCCATGCACCACTTTATTCCGTGTTTCCCACCCCTTCCACATAACCACCACAGCTAGTAAGAATAGCTCTTCGCGAAGTTTACTTTGTAGCTTTTCGATCCATTTCCAAACAGATGAGTAATCTTCCAGCTCTAGTCTAAATGGATCCGATTCCCAAACTTCCCTCATTCCACCACACTCAGTTAGAGCATGCATAATGGATTCCACGGGAGACCCACATCGAGGACACTCCGGCGAGTGAATAATTTTGCGTCTTCGTAGCTCCGCGTTTGTCGGAAGTATGCCCCAGCATGCATACCAAAGAAAAACCTTAATTTTCGGTGGGACTTTAACCTTCCAAATAAGTTGCCATCTCCAAGGATGAAGACCACTTGTCGACTCTATCCCACCTCGGCAATTACCATTCCAGTTTTGAGTCCCCTGCATAACGACATGGTAGCAAGACCGAACTGAAAATAGGCCATTCTTGGAATAGTGCCATACCCATCGGTCTTTAGCGTATACACTTCCAATAGGGACTTCCAAAATTCTATTTTGATCAATATCCCAAAAATGCTCCCGAATGAGCTCGACATTCCATGTATTTGTCAATGGATCTATCAGATCAGCAACTTTGTCTGGGAAGCTCGAATAAATGGGCCGTCTAGTAATAATCTGGAAATTACCATCATCTCGCAACCAAGGATCGGCCCAGATTGAAGTGTCCTTGCCATCTCCAATACGGCGACGAAGCCCTCTAATTAGGAACGGGCGAGCCTTGAGCATACTCTGCCATGTCGCCGACGGTCTTTTGCCTGCAACAGCTCTAAAAATATCTCCACTTGGAAAGTATCGAGCTCTGATAATACGTGAAAGAAGCAAATCCGGGGACGTCAACACTCTCCATAATTGTTTCGCCAGCAAAGCCAAATTAAACATCCTAAGGTCCCGGAAGCCCATACCACCATTCCGCTTGGATTCACACAAGTTGCGCCAAGAAATCCAATGGATTTTTCGCCTTGAGTCCTCGCCCCACCAAAACCTTGCGATAGCTGACTCGATTTCTTGTAGTAGCCCATTCGGAAGGACAAAGCAGCTCATTAAGTATGATGGGATTGCTTGTAGAACGGATTTGATTAGAATCTCCTTCCCCGCCCTAGATAGATGTTTCTCGCCCCATCCTTTAATTCTACTCCACACTCTATCTCGGAGGTGTAAAAAGATCTCTCTACGAGACCTTCCCAATGCCGCCGGCATGCCGAGATATTTGTCATGACTGTCCACAACATGAAATCCAAGAACACCGTGAATACGATCGATTATGTCCGGATCGGTCGTTGGGCTGAAACACATTGTCGTCTTTTCAAAGTTTATCTCCTGACCCGACACCAAAGCATATTGAGTCAGAATTTCCTTAAGTTTCGAAGCCTCGGATTCCGTGGCTTTGCAAAATAGAAGAGTATCGTCTGCAAAGCACAAATTGGAAATAATAGGTGCTGCTGGTGCAATTTTCACGCCACTAAGGTCATCTCTCTCCACTGCCCGCTGAATTAATGCAATAAGAACATCTGCACAACATATAAACAAATACGGGGACAAAGGGTCACCCTGCCGGAGACCCCTAGAGGGTGTGACAGCTCCAAACTGGGAACCATTAAACAAAAAGGAATAAGAGACGGTTGATAAACAAAGCATTATAAGATCAATAAAATCAGGCCAGAAACCAAGTCGGGTAAGGGTTTTCTTTAGAAATATCCATTCAATTCGATCGTAAGCTTTGCTAATATCAAGTTTAACCGCCATAAAGTTCGAGTTTTTGCTAGTGTTTGTTCGAATAAAATGATTAACCTCGAAAGCGACTAGAACATTATCTGTTATAAGGCGTTTCGACACAAAAGCAGATTGGGTTGGAGAGATGATACCAGGCAAAATTGGTTTCAAACGATTAGCTATACATTTGGACCCTATTTTATAGACCACATTACACAAACTTATGGGCCTATAATCAGTAATTTTCTCCGGGGATGATAGTTTGGGAATGAGCACAATATAGGTGAAATTAAGGGTCGATGGAAGAATTCGTTTATTAAGAAAATCAAGCACACATGCAATGACACTAGAGCCCAAAATGTGCCAGTACTTAGTAAAAAATAGAACAGGAAGGCCATCTGGGCCTGGAGATTTCAAAGGGGCCATATGAAAAAGAGCATGTGTTACCTCTTGAGTCGTGAAAGGAGACGAGAGAATCTGATTAGCCTCATCTGTCACTCTTGGAGTCACACAGTCTAAAACCCCATCTATCTCACTCTCTTCCGGTCTCGTCGAACGAAATATATGATCAAAGTATTCTGCTATAACCCCTTCAATGTCCTCTCCCCGAGTCTGCCAATTTCCATGTTTGTCCTTTAATTTATCTACCGTGTTTGCCCTCTTCCTCGCCGTCGCCTTAGCGTGAAAGACCTTAGTATTCCTGTCCCCTTCTCTCATCCACTGAATTCGACTCCGTTGCTTCCAGTATGCGTCGTTATCATTGTACAGATGCTCAAGTTTTTTACGGAGCTCCCTCAACTCCTTCTTAACTTCTGATGTTTGATTGCGCGAGTCAAGTAAATGGATACGTTGCTGGGTTTTGGCAATTTCTCTCTGAGGCATGCAACCCACCGAACGATTCCACTGAATGAGGGCCGTTCTACACGCTCTAGTGTTTTGGATAAGTTTCTCTATCGGATCAGTACCCTCACTATCCTCCCATGCACGTCTGACCACCTCCTCACACTCATCTTTGTTAATCCACATAGACTCAAATCTAAATGGTCTATGCTTTCTAAATCTAACACGCAAATCTTCCGGCTCGAGACACAAAAGAAGTGGTAAATGATCTGATCCTGCATAATTCAGATGAGTAACCTGTGCATGCGGAAATCGAGCCGTCCAACTATTATTCGCACAGACTCGATCCAAACGACATCGAACTGTATCGGGGGCCTCTCGTTTATTGGACCAGGTAAATGGAAAACCCTCGTAGCCTATGTCGGACAGATTACAGTCGTCGAGCGCTCCTCTAAATTCCGCAATATGGTGGGGAAGTCTCGGGTTGCCTCCCTCTTTTTCCGAGTTAAACGCGATTTCGTTATAATCTCCCCCAACAGCCCATGGAAGAGTACTATGCTGCATTAAGTCCCTCAACAATGCCCAAGAGAGATGACGATTATGAAGCTCGGGAAAACCATAGAATCCCGTACACCTCCAACGGAAATTAGTGCGTGGGCAGATCACTTCCACATCAATGTGGTTCCGCGAAAAGCTCTGAAGATCGACCACTACTCCTTTATGCCACATCATCACCAAACCCCCACACTGACCAATTTTATCCACAGCAACCCCATTATAGTTCCACCTTCTCTTTAAGTTGTCAACCATTCGTTTAACAGTAATATAGTTAATAATACTGTCAACCACAGCAATATTGCTGTTTAAACGGGGGCAAAAAGATTTTAAAGGAAAAAAAAATAGAAAAAGTCAACGCCGGAGACCGGCGGAAAAATCAGGAAGGAATTTTTTTTTGAAAAAGTCAAAGCCGGAAACCAACGGAAGAATCAGGAAGAAAAAAAAAGTCAACGGCGGCGACGGACGAAATTATACTCAAAATTGTGTTTTGGGTCAATATTGAATAATTTGTGAAGTTTGGGGTCAAATTAAGGCTAAATTAAATTAAATGATGAAATTGGAGCATATTAATTGTGAGGGGCTATTTTTACAAACCTCTGAAAAATGTGTAGATTCTTTTGTAAATAAGTTTTTTGTCTGTATCCTTTTATGAATAAATACCCATTGACGGATTTATTTGTAAACCTATATCATAGGTAAGCAATAAGTATATAAAATTGGCAACTATATTATGTTAAAGTTGTATACAAATAAATTATTTATAAAAGTTTATTGATTTTATTTTTTTATTTTTCGACATGATTTTTTTTATTAATGTAATCTTATTCAAACACTTGATTTCGAATTATGAAACACTATATAGGAAAAAAAAATCACCAGCTTGAATAATTAATCTATATCTATATAGTTAGTATTAAGTTAAGATGCACAAATTGTGATAAATAAAATAGTAATGTGATATATTTATAATTATGGCTGTGGCTGAGACTGGTTTGGTTTTTACACAACAGTCGATCCATTATCAACCATATTTTAAGCAGATAATATTTTTTTAATCGCCGACTGGATCGTGTCGGAAATTTCGACCAACCCATCTGTAATGGATCGGTTGACGGTTTCTAATATTATAAAAAGTCGGTTGACCGATAATTATATGTCAACCAACTATAGTAGTAAAACGATATTAAAAAAATATAAAATTAAGGGTGTTGTTTTTTTAAGTGGGTATTGAAATTACCAAAATAGTTAGCATTTTAAATTAAACAAAAAAATTAACAAGGAAAAAAGGTTGACATAAAATTTCGGAATTAGATTTTTTTGTCTAATTGATATTAACTATTTTGAACTGATAAACGATCACGGGGAGTGGCCCTAGGCAGAATATAATGTGCATGTATTTTCACGCCAATTTTTTTATTTTTTGTGAAGTGAACAATGTAGCGGGCATAACCATCAATCGACCCATTCCGAAACAACATATTTGGTTGTCAACCATTAACCGACCCCCAAAGGTTGGATCGGCAATGGTTTTCAAATATGAGCAAATTTTGTTTGTTGGATGGTAGGTTTTTAGGCTGGTAATTAACCGACCCAACCCAGTTCCAACGCTATTTATAATATATTAAATGCAATATTACAATATTGCGTGATTTGTTATTATTTTTTTGTAAAAAATCATGTTGATTGACATTTAAATTAGGACAAACCGACTAATCTAATGATTGGTCATTACCAGATTTGTATTTTGATTGCATTACGTTTGAATTACACTAATTTTCTGATTTTTTTTTAAGTTAATAGTATCCAATTAATACTAAATTGTTATATTATTATATAGAAGGTCATATTTTTGTTTTCACATTCTAGCTTCTAATTTTTTTTAGTTTTGCATTTAGAAAACATATGCATTAAAATTGTATTTTCGGGAATGCGGGAAGTCAGGAGCTCCGCTCCTTTTCTCCTGACATCATTCAACGATGAAGATTCTTGTTGGAGTTGGTTCGAGTTCAAGAAGAAAACTCTCTTGGCTGAACTCTCGGTTCTGGGGATTGTCATTGCATGGAAGGCTTGACAGGGGCGGAACCAGGATTAGAAAGTAGGGGGGGCTAACTAAAATTTTGGGGTTCGGGGCAGCGCCCCGAAAAAAAATTTAGGTTCACAAGACATTGAAAAAATAGGTTTATACTGCGAAAAAAATTACGACACATATCTATAATATGATATATATCTATAATTTATATGAAATTATGGAGAATAAACAAAAAATGAAGGGTTAAGAAACATATTTACAAAATCTTTGGGGGGGCCAAAAGTAATATTCATAAAATATTAGGTCAAAATAGCTAAAAAATTTTTTTTTTTTTTTCTTGGGGGGTCAACTGCCCCCCCCTGCCCCTTCATGGTACCGCCATTGAGGCTTGAGATAATCGAAACAATTTTTTACATGGCGAGGAAAGAAGGAAACCGAATGAACTTCTCGCATGGGAAAGTCACTTCCTTCAAGAGTTCAACAGTGCTCAATTGCCACGGTCTCCTGGAAGCTCGTCGCCCCATCCTTCCACTTGGAACCCTCCGCCTATTGGAACTATAAAAATTTATTTCGATGCTTCTTTTCTGAATGTCGAAGACCCAAAGTTTTGATGGAAGACCTCGATTTATCGATGGAGAAGCACACACGACTCTTTTGGCTTTTCAGTTGGCTCGTATTCATGGATGAACCTTTTTTTTTTTGAGTAAATTCAAATCCATTACAAGGGGAAGTAAGGGAGGGGGGACTCGAACCCTGGACCTTTACTCTATTGGTAAAGGCTATGTACCAACTCTCCTAATAAGGGTTGGTTATATTCATGGATGGGACATCTATTCTTCTTGAAGGCAATAGTTTGCAAGTGATTACCACACTTTTAGAGGGCGCATCAAGCTCTGCTTCTTTTGGTATCTTTACTGATAACATCTGTTCCATTATTCCTTTCTTCGCATCATGTAAAAGTTTCAGTTTATTCGCCGGTCCGGCAACCATCTCGCTCATAGGCTTGCTATTATTATTAATTTACAATGTAATGAGGGACCTTTCATTTCCTCAGAACTTGGTGTTCTTGCGTAATAAAGATCCACTTTGCTTTCCAAAAAAAAACAAAAAAACAAAAAAAACCGTATGTTTCCCACATGGCCAAAAATTATCTAATAATTAGCTAAATTGTTCTCCAATTTTTCTTCATCTTATTTACTTCATGGTACTAATCATTTTTTCTGCTTAGTCATTGATCCATATATGTATAACCGACATTTTTTTCTGAGTCAATTTAATCTAATATTTATAATTATCCACGTTAGTATAACAATTTATTATATAAAAATCTACTTATTCAACTTAGGACCCTCATTTTTTTATTATGGATTAAATATTATGTCCTAAAAGTCTTTTCGTTTAGTTATAATGAATTATTATACTAATAATATTTGGGTAATTTTTTTTATTGAACTCCTTTTTCAAAATTATATGATTTTAAGATTGTCATTTTTTTTGTACATCAAAATTTCGATGTCTCCAATCAAATCCAATAATAATTTTCAATATTTATGTGCATTGTTTGAGGGAATATTTTAGTTTTCCCAATTGATCTCATTTAATAAAAGAAAGGAATTTTCAATTAATAAACTATATAACAATGATATCAAAATTAGTATTAGTATTAGTATTAGTATCAACATTAATATTAGTATTAGTATTAATATTGATATTAATATTATTATTACTATTACTATTTGTATTCATATTTCTATAATATTAGTATTAATATTAATATTTTCAATTTAGTGTCCAACACATCGTTCTGTCAAGGTAATGGCGTATACGTCTTATCTCTTTTGAAATTCTTACAAGTGGCCGGTATTGTTGGTTGAGTATTGCCCATCACTAATTAGACGCCGTTAATGACAAACTTGCATATTATTCGAATATCAACTGCTATCGTGTTTTTTGTTAAATCGGTTATTTTGCATAAGATTCACATAGTGTGGTACATTGTATTCCCTAAAATAGTTGTACCATATTTTTTAAATAATTTCATTTAATATTCATGTCGCGTTTGCTCTTTACATTTTCTTCTTTGTAATAATTAATTGTTTCAAATGTTACAAATCTAGATTAAAAAAATAAAGTTTGTCTTTCTTAGAATTCTTTTCATTCTGGTTTCCTCGAATTATATTTTTTAAAAAGAGATAATTACTTATATAGTATTATTACATTTCTTATTTGGAACTGACATCCGTGCAACACACAGACGAAGTACGTGTATATATATATATATATATATATATATATATATATATATATATATATATATATATATATATATATATATATATATATATATATATATATATATATATATATATATATATATATATATATATATATATATATATATATATATATATATATGTAACACCCCGCATCGCATTTTCGGTAAAATATTATTATTTTATTATTTTATTTTACCACCTCTATGTGCAAGTTATGAAATTAGAATTTAGAATAATTCTTGCATGATTAGTAATTACGTGAAAATTAGGTTATTATATGAAATATATGATTATGGGAATTATGTGATTATGTGAAATATATGATTATGTGAATTATGTGATTATGTGAATTTTGTGATTACGTGAAGTATGTGCTTAGGAAATATTTTGAGATATTATGTCGAAATAAAATATTTTTCGGTGGAATTGAAGAAAATCTCGACTTTGAACTCTTTGTGGTGGTTGCAATCTTAATTCCAAGCCCTTTGCTTTTTGGGAGCACTTTTTCTATAGCAGTTGAGTTGGCCGTGCTTTCGTCACTTCCATCACGCATTGTCTCATCGTACACTTGTTCCAAATCAGCCTGAAAATGATTAAGTACACTTGTTTAGCGAAAATTTCGACAGCATAACAACTAATAAATGAACATACCCAAAAAAACAATCCATGTATACAACAACTTAACATTATTTAAAATAAATATTCATATCCACATATCTCAACTACGTACTAATTTAACATATCAAATAATTTACATATGATAAACATGCGACAACAATAAACATAAATAATTAACATACAACCAATTGAAGAATAAAATTGCATTGCACTTACCGAAATGCGAAGTTGTTCAGGAGTTGCTATCCCATTATATGGTTCTTCTGTATCTTCTTCCTCACTAATAGTTGGCCCGGTTTCCCTCAGTGCATCAATACCCATATATGCTTTCTTATACGTATCAAACACCGTAGGACTTTTGCCAAATTTTTTAAACGATAATAAAATATTACAAAGTAAGTATGTATTTTAAACTTAAATAAATTAAAATTATAGATAAAAATACTTACACGATTGTGGGACCAACTATTGATACTTGTTCGACCCCAATGGTGGTCTGTCGAGACTTTCTTTCGCGAGTCCTTGCATTTGGTTGATTTGGACTGTGAAAAATGACACAAAAAATTAAAATACTTTAATATATTTAAACATGATCCATAAATTAAATATATATATAATTTACCTTCCTATCAACACCAGGAGTGGAAATAGAATGAAATTGATCACATAGTTTCTCCCATGTTTGAACACTTATCCTATTTGGACAATTTGCCTTATAAGCCGTGGCAAGGTTTGGAGCTCTATCAAAGACGACCTTCAATCTTTTAGTTTTTGCATCTTTCCAACGACCGTTAGCAGTCTCATTGAACCATTTCTTTGTAGCCTCATTTTCAGGAAGTTTCCAAGTTCTCTAAATAAAATATAAAAAATACACAATTGAAATGAAAAATAAATTAAATAACTTAAATAAAATAAAAATTACATACAAATACCTTAAACGTTTTCTACAATCCTTCGACATGGCCCATTTTTTTTGTAGTTAGGCCAAGAAATACATGGATCAAAATTATCCCAATGCGTAACCTCGTTATTAATTGCCACCGCCAAGTTGTACCTGCCAGGTGCAACGGGAATACCCATGTCGTCAAACTCCAAATCTACCACGTCAGTACCTATAGACTCGGTACCTATATGATCAACAGAAATATCTTCCTCCGACATCGCTCGCCTGAGAAAAGATATAAGATATACATAGACAAAAATAAAATGAACACAATACTTATGACATGCATGATATATGCCAATAAATATGACATAATTTATATAACAAGTAAATTACAAAAAAAAAAAAAAATGATCACATAAACAAAAGTATATTACAAGTAAATTACAATCAACTAACATTTGATCAACAAATTAATCCCTCACTCTTCCATATCATCTATAACATTTATGTCATGGTTTATAGGAAGTATCTCATAGCATTCATCTTCAACTGCAGTAGGATAATCAGGACTCAAGGCAAAGTTTTCCATTGGTTTAATAACAATAGGAAACATCCATGGTTTATCTTGCGGATCCTCAACGTAGAATGCTTGCAATACTTGACATGGCATAACAAAAGGACTTGTGACGTACGAGATTATCTTTCCAATACGGCAATTCGAAGAAGATACTCCTCTTTCTCCATTGGGAATCTCGATGCACCGCTTGGCCGACGCCAAAACTAACATTGATTCCCTCCATTTTTTGTAACACCTGATCTCCTGAAGGTGGGGGTGGAGCCCCTTCTTCAGAAAAATGACTATGACCCATATATCATTGTTTATTTGACTTGTACAAACGTTCGGACACAGTGTTTTCAGCACAACTAAGGCAAGCAAGATAGCCACTAGCGCTCCACCCCGACAAGTTACCAAGTGCCGGGAAGTCATTGATAGTCCACAAAAGTGCCGCTCGCAAATTAAAGTAATGTCTGGTGGACGAATCAAAAGTTGTTATCCCAGAGACCCATAACTCATTAAGCTCATCGATCAGGGGTTGTAAATAAACATCAATCCCATTTTTCGGGCCTTTAGGACCAGAAATAAGCAATGACATCATCATATGAGAACGTTGCATGCACATATTTGGTGGTAAATTGTAAATCATTAGAATTACCGGCCATGTGCTATGCTTGCTACTCAACGATCCAAATGGATTAAAACCGTCTGTAGCCAATCCAAGCCTTACATTACGAGGGTCCAAAGAGAATGACTCGTGCTTCTTGTCAAACTCTTTGCATGCATCAGAATCAGCTGGGTGCCTAAGAACCCCATCGTTACACCAAGACTCAGCGTGCCATCTCATGTTAACGGCTGATTTTTCACATACAAATAGCCGCTTAAGCCGCGGACGCGGAATCAATGTGAAGTGTCGTAAAACTTTTTTTGGTACCCTTTTGCGTTGAGCGCTTGAAGAACTTGGTTGGTTTTCTACGGGATTCTTCCATCTTGAAGCGTTACACACTTTGCATGCATTTAAGTTCAAATCATTCTTCCAAAACAACATGCAGTCATTTTCACATGCATCAATTTTGACATAACCACACTGTTAGAGTAGGTGACCAACAAGCCAACATGTGGCTGTGGTCTTTCGTATTTATTATTGTAATAAACGAACCTTTATTCGTATTAATGATAAAACAACTTGGCATTCTATATCTTTGTCCCTTTGTCACAAGCATAGATATAGTCCTTACAGTTATTACAAGTACGAGTAAATGATCGTTAGGATCGTGAGATATTTACTTTAGTATTATAACTGTTAAACATGTTCCTAGTCGAAGGGTTACGCCAGCAATGAGGATATCGGCCTTTCCCATTAAGAGACTAGCACTTAGTGTATGTGTACTGCATCTCATCAGTAAACGGTATTGTGATATCGGCATGCATAAGTGGGTGCTCGTAATTGACGAGTTCACTGAACTCCCTCACCCTAGAAATCTCTAAGTGGTTCCCAATAATCGAGTAGAGATATCTATGGTATAGTTGTACACCATTAGTCCTTATGACCTAGACATCACCGTGACTTCACTAGAGGACCAGCTGTATCGTGACCTGTCCCTGAGTTCCACCGAGGACCATCCCAAGGGCCAGTGTTCGTGCAGTCCGAAATCTAGTGGGAGGTCTGTGCATTGTAGTCGGGGATTCGATCGCTAGAATAGTCTTGGATGTCCTGTGTGTTCTGAAAGTTTGTAATCATTCTAAGTCTCTGGCCAGAGCTGACTAAGTGATGATTAGAGAATTCGATTCTCTAAGTCATGCATGTGACGATTACAACACTTAGAACGATCGCACCGTCATTGAACATATAAAGAGGTCTCGACGAACCAATGCCTCTAGTTCAATCGGGACATATGTATCGAAGGGACCGTACTGTACGTTAACTATATCTGAAGGTTCTTGCAGGCACTTCATTTGTATCTAGGGAATCATGACGCGTAGTTGCTAGACGCCAATCTTGATTCATTGGGTGATTAAGGTGAAACAAGCTTCATCTTAATCGTAACTCTAAGGGACGAGTTTTGACCACAAAGGGTTGTGGGCCCACGGCTAGCTTACACCTGAACCATCGAGGGTCACACTGCTCGTGCACATGAGATCTTTGAATAAACGGTGAGAGATAAAATAGTTTATCTTTGCATGATTGCAAGTCAATATGATTGGATCCAACATTCGTAATTTGGAATTATGAATGAGAATAAGAAAAGGAAAAGAATAGGCGAACATCTTAGTGGACTTTCTAAATCGGGAACTTTCCAAATTTAGAAAGTGCACTGAACTAGGATTTCCACTTTTGGAAAGTTGGAAATTGAGAGTTGGCACTCGTAATGACGAGGATATTATAATGATTCCGAAAATGTAATCGTTGCAATTTCCCGATCATTGAATTGAGAGAGACGAGCAAGTAAATGAACTAACGAGCTTAAGCTGTTGGGCCCGGTCCAACTTAAGCCCGTTAGGGTTTTATGCAAGGGACTATAAATACTTGATTTATAGGCCTTGCACAAAAAACACAAGACCTAACCCTAACCCTAGCCGCTCCCCCTCTCTCTCTCGGCCTCTCTCCCGCGGCCATCACCGGCGCCGTCGCCGGAACCTCGCCGGAATCGGCCGTTCATTGGCCGATTGCTTTCGGTAGTTTCTTTCCTTCTTTTTTTCTTCCGTTTTTCTAACTATTACGTGTCTAGTGCCACGTGTTTAGTAGATCAAAGTATACGAGGTGAAATCCGAGAGGAGAAAGATCGAAGATCGAAGAATCGAGGAGCAGCACACGAGCCGAAGCCGCACGCAACCCCACGCGCCGCCCGAAGACTGCGCGTGAGTTACACGCGCCGCCGTGGCCGTCTCGCCGCTGCTGCCCCGGATTATACAGATTGGTTTCCGTAGCAATCTTGACTTGCTTAGCGCTCCTACCTCACGCTTCAAGAGGTAAACACACGAATCTCTTGTTTTGATTCGTTTTCGTTTAAACTATATATTCATGTTTGCTTTCGTATGATTTTATGCGATTACGTGTAATCGTTTTAATCGTTGCGAGCATGTTAGTTGGTTTAAACGCGAGCATGTTAATTGATTTAAATTCAGTTAAACAATTTAGCATGTATGTTGTTTTTATTTCGCTGGAAGCGCAAAGGTACGCAATTAATTGATTTAATTTATCGGGCATGTGTTTATGTGCTTTAAAGTTGTTTAAATCGCATAAAATTTTTGTTTTCCGCTGCGTACACGTGCCCGTATCCCAACACACACCCCAATTGACCGATGAGCTTCTTAACTTCATAAAAAGTTTCAGGTATATTTAAAAAATTAAACTTTCTCATTAACTGAAGTGTCTCAGTAAATGTATTATCACTCATTTTTCCCCGAGATTTAATTTTGTAAAACTCCATGATAAATAAAAGTTTAGTATATACACGCCATCCATCATAAACGGGGATGCACCACTCTTCAATGAGTTTACGGAAATCATCGGTTTATGGGGTGGGTCCTTCAAGCGGATCTTGTTGACCTTGATTAAAACATCAACATGCATGCAATAAATCATCCATGTTATGACCAACATGAAAGCAAATACCGTCATATTCGTTTACAACTGCAACTTCGGGAACTTCTACAACATTAGTATTGTTCATTTCATCGCCATTGTAATCTTCTTCAGACTCTTGATACAAAGTCCATCGACGTTGCCCATAAAGTTTATCCCAACCCCTCCAAAGTAATTGCTTATGCACAAATTCACGATCCCCCCACTTACGACACTTACAATCTCTACATGAACATCTTATTTTACTATCTGTGTCACAGTTAGTAAAAGCGAAATCCATAAATTCCAAACAACCCTTTTGAAATATTTCAAAACGACGATCGTCTAACAAAACCCAACTCCTATCTTTTGGCATTCTTTACTTAGCAAGTATACCTAGAAATAGCGAGGGTTTTAAATTAAAAAAAATTCTATTACGTGAAGATTATGTAGAAAAACTAAAACTAAAATAAAGTTGAACATATACGAAGTGTAAATCAAGAGTTTGCTCATATTTACGTAATAATTTTAATAGTAGCCCGATGGAATTTCACTATTCATTCACACAATTATTTTCAATTTCAACGGAGTTTCAAAAATTATTCACACAATATTTTCGAAAAATACTAATTAATATACATCACCTTTTTCAAAAACATAATCTCAGAAAATCAAAAAAAGAAAAAGCATAAATATTCCACAAAAAATTAAAGTCTACCATTATCAATGAACACAAAAAAATAGCGAACAACAAAATACTAATGTATATATCCAAAGGCCGACAAAAAAAAGTACAAAATTAGGATTTAAAGGCCGACAAACATCAATGCTAATGTATATATCCAATTGTGCCCAACATAGTCAATTTTATTAGGATTTCAAATCAATGAAAAAAAAATTAGGGCAAGAAAGTTACCTTTTTGTGGTTGTTGATCGAGGGCTAGGTAGAGAGGAGGAAATTAGGGCTAGCTACTGATGAACGATGCCGTAGGGAGAAGAGGGAGGTGGCGGCGCCGCCGTATAGACCTCGCCGGATGTTGGGCGGAGAGATGGGCGGACGGCGGAGAGCAGAGGCAGACGGCGGACGGCGGAGAGCACCGGCAGCGGTGGACGGCGGCGGCGGAGGCGGAGGGGGAGGCACCGGCAGATGTGAAGAGATTGAAAAAGAGAGAGAAACGAGAAGAAAGAGTTGGAGAAAATGGGGAAAATGGAATTAGGGCCTGTCTTCTAATTAAACTAATTGCAACGATTTCTAACAAATCGTAGCAAAGTCAGATTTAAACGAATCTCTTGGCGACGTTTTTAAACTCTTTCGTCGCAAAAAAAAAAAAAATTAAATAGACTTGCGACGTTTCTGTAGGAAACGTCGCTATAAAAAAGCGGAATGTTTTCAATAATTATTTTGGCGACGATTAATACACTATAGTCGCAAATAATAATTATAATTTTTTTAACAAAAAAATTTACTTGCGATGTTTAGTGCATTTTCGTCGCTACGAATAAATATTATTTAATATTTCCCCTTTATTACGCTACGTTTATCCAAATCCGTCGCCAACCCAATAAAATGTTTTTTTTCACAATTGCACTAGCGACGTATACGTCATATTCGTCGCGAAGGTAAAAAAATAAATTGCAAAAAATATTTTTCATGCGTCGTTTATATAAAAACGTCGCTACGAGAGTGCTTTATTTTTTTTTCGTTTGCGACGTTTTTTTGACATATAGTCGCCACGTTGCGACGATTACTGTTATCGTCGCGAGATATTCCATCGAAATCTTATTTTCCGATATCTTGCGACATTTTTTAGTGAAAATCGTCGCAAACTCGCGACGATTCCTGAATCGTCGCCAAGAAAAACGTCGCAAGTGAGCTGTTTTGGCCTAGTGTTCATGAACTAAGATTTTATTCTTGCGTATGAATTTAAGTGAGCATTTTATCATATTTATGCATGCACAAAATTTTAGAAAATAATTTGTTCTCATGCATTTTAGGATTATTAATTAGTGGAGAAAATTAGAAAATTCTCCCCTCATTTTCTTCAATTTTCGGACACTAACACACACACACGCATGATTTAAAAATTGCATGTTAATAAGGAAAAGACATGCATTAGAATGCTTGTACTCTGAGCATTGAAAGAAATACCTAAGTCTAGTCCTCCTACTCACTAGCTATGCATGCCTTTCACCACTCCCACACTCCACTTAAAGTAAACAAAGGGTCACTCTTCTTTTTCCTTTCTTCTTCATTTTCGGCAGCCCCAAACCACCACCATAGCCACCACCTTCTCAAGCTTAAGCCACCCAAGAACCACCACCACACCTCTTTCAAAAAATTGTAAAATCACCCCCACAAAAAGATGTATTTCCCTTTCTTCTCCATTGCCTTTGAACTCTCCAAAAACTCTATAAATACATCCAATGTCCAAGACCAAAATGCACTCTCAAACTCCACTCTTACCATCTATAAGTTTATGGTCTCTTTCTATTTCAATAGGAGGAGAATTTTCGGCCAAGGCTATAAGTAAGCCCTTCTTCCTCTTCCTTCTTCATTTTTTTCGAAAGAAGCTAAACTCTTCATCATTTAAGTTCTTCTTGTTCTTCTTCTTCTTCTTCTTCTTCTTCTTCTTCTTTTCTTAAGATATATTCTAACTCTTGATCTCTTCTTGTATTAGAGAGAAAAGAGCTAACAAATCCTTCCCCTAAAGAGTAGAGGTGAGAATTCTTGCTCAAACATGCAACACCACTAGTATTTTCGGTTTTCAATTATTTATTTGTTGATTCTTGCATATTATTTGATTATATTGCTTAGATGATGATTGCATATTAGTATTTTGAAAAGACAAGTTTGTTCTTGATGTTTATGCTTTTTTCGAAAATTTGCGGAAAAATATTTAAATTGCTTATTTGGCTATATATTAGCTTGCATGTGTTTATCTAGTGATGGATTGTTGATTTGTGAAAAGAAATAGATTTTTGGCTTAACTATGAAACTTTCGATTTTTTGGGGGGAAAAATGCATAAATTACTTATTTGGTTTATTTGGTATCTTGCATATGTTAATCTACTGTTTAATTGTTGATTTAAGGTCTTGCATGCTAAGATCTAGTGATTGATTGTTGATCTAAGGTCTTGCATGTTAAGATCTAGTGATTGATGGTTGATCTAAAGTCTTGCATGTTAAGATCTAGTATTTTCTATGAAGATTGATGAAAAGACTAAGAAATTGTACTAACTTGATTTAAAATACTCTTGCATGTGTAGATCTAGCAGAATTACTTGAATAAAATGTAAAGATGAAAGTCTTGAACTTTATTCTTGTAAAATGTTAGATTTAATGAATCTTTGATTTTAAATTGTCTTTGCATGTTAAGATTTCGGTTATTGCTTGTATGTGATTATAGATTTTATTTTTATGCCCATATGATTATGTGGAACTTTATTTGTGTCTTGCTATGTGATCTTGCTTGTTTATGTGTAGATCATTGGGTATGAGGATGAGAATAGGGTAAGTAGATGGGTGCATGTGTGGGTGCATAAGTGTCATGATTTTTTAAAAGGTGAAAATATGTTGGAAAGTTTTTCGAGGTTACGGTAAATAACCGGGGTACGACGAGTCGGTACCTCAGGGGCTAGGGGTGGTTTGATTCCAGGTAGATAGACGGATTCGTAAAATATGAGGTTATTTATCGGGAACTTAGATTGATTCTTCCAAAGGGATTCCCGATGATTTTTTCATATCATGCATGTCTCATTATGGTGTTGAAGATATAGATAGGAAAATCTCACTCTATGGTCTTGGGTTCGGAGGGTTGTTAGGTGGGAGATTCTTATTCTATCATCTTCAATACGTGTCATGGCATAGGGTTATAAAGGTGGGATATCTCACTCTATGGTCTTGGGATCATAGGGTTATAAAAGTGGGAATTTATCTCACTCTATGCGCTTGACAATTATACGACGAAGAACTCCGACGAAAAGGAAAGTATATGATTGCTTTAATTTATGTTGCATGTATATGTATAATAAAAATATATGTATAACTATGTATGCTCTATGTGTTATGTGTATTTGATAATACTTCAAGATTCTCATTGAGTCCTCAAAGGCTCATATAGGTATTGTATGTTTGTAGGTATACCCGATTTGGAGCCCGAGGAGTGAAGTTGAGAATCGAGCTTGAGAATCAGGAAGATATCATATGGAGGGGTTGTGGATTGTGTTGGCTCTTAACCTAGTTATGTGATTTTATTTGTATAATATGCTTGTAAAAACTTTTGATACGGTTTTAGGTAATTTCTATCGTTCGCTTCCTCCGATCGGTGGAAATTATTAAAAGACAATATGTGTAATAGTAATTAGGATTACCCTCTTTTGGATATTAAATCGGTAATTCATAGTATTTTGTAGGCGAAAGCGAATTTTACCAACTATATGCATGCACACTTTTCGGCAAGTAACTTCTTCGTGTCTTATCTCGATGTTTGAAAATTGTTTTCATATAGGTTATCTGCTTAGAAAATCATGAAATTTTGTGAGTCTCTGTATTTCTGTGTTCTCATCATTCTGACAGGTCTTTTGTATGAATTGGGCAAGTATTTAATTAGTGATGAATTATTTCTCACTACTGCACTAAAACAGGGTCAGTCAAGTGTTTTCTGTTATAACTAGAGATTTACTCACTCAAATGCATTGTTTCCAACGGAAAAATGTTTTAAACTTATTTTTATGCCTTGGGATAAAATTTTGTAATTTTTGGGTCAGTGAGGAATTCATTAGGAAATTTCAAAACTCCATCCCCTGTTCTGGATTTTAAATTGAGTGTCTGTGCCATTTTATTTATTTCTCCCAAAGGGTCAAACATATTTTAAAATTGTTTTAACTAAGAGATTTAGACCCATGTTAGAGGGTATGGTATTATTTTGGAGTCATTTGCATGAGTAGTTTAAGAGGAATTAATTTTTAAAGTTGCTGCACTGAATCTGTCAAATTTTCTTTAGGTCCATCATACCTAGTTATTTTCTAGTCTTCCATGTAGTATGTATTTGTGTTAATTGATTGATTAGGGTTTAGTATAGGGAGACTTCTCTCCCTCTGATTTTAAAAAGAAATTTTTTACGTAAATTTATATTCACAATAATAATTTTTAAAAAGTCTTCCGCTGAGATTACATGTAATAAGAGTAATCGAGAGAGGGGTGTCACACCTTGGTGGTATCAGAGCAACGATCCTGGTAATCTCCATATGACCTAAAGATCTTCACAATTCTCAAAGCACAACTTCAACTGAGCACTCAGGCAGGTATATGTTTTATGTGAATTTTTTATAACTAATGTGAATTGTTTCTATGTGTTTAAAGTATTAAAATGTCGGGAGCAAGAACTCGAGCTCAAAATGCCGCTAATGATCCTCACAATCAATCTCGTACCATCCAAGACCTCACCGCCCTCGTCCGAGAACAAAATAAACAAATCAACCGCCTTGTTAACCTCCAAAACCGAAAGCCTCCTCCTCCTCCCCCATCTCGAAATACAGCCCCACAAGCCACCTACGAGCGATTCTTGAAAATGCATCCTACCGAGTTCCACTGCGGCCGTAATCCAACTGCTGCGGAAGAATAGATCAAATCCCTTGAGGTCACCTTCGAATACATGGTGATGAACGACAACGACCGAACCCATTGCGCACTATTCTTGTTGAAGAACGAAGCCCGAAATCGAAAAACATCTGTATCCGAAAACCGATTTTGTACTCTATAATCGACATTACAACGCCGATTTTGACTTGTATAGTCGACGTTGTGTCGCCGATTCGGTTAACAAAAATCGGCATTATGACGTCGATTTTCGTGTACAAAATCGGTCTAGGTAAACCGATTTGGGGAACTATCGAAAACACACACAAAAAAAAACAAAAACAATTTCAATCTCAATTTTTGTTCTCAAAATCGGCCAAAGCATTACAACCCAACAAGAAATAAGCATAGATTAATGTTCATCCACACATATTTATCAAGAATCGATGCTCGATTAATGTTTTCGAATTTACAAACAAAAATTTAAGAAAATTACTTACTTGTTGGTGGTGGTGTGGTGGGTCACTGGTCATCGCCGACGCGGTGGAAGCCTCGCTGGTCGGCGTCAAGGCGGTCTGGCGGCGGCAGTCGTGCGGCAGTTTTGATATTTTCTTTTTGTTTTTTTTTTGTCTTTTGTTTTTTGATTTTTGGTCTTGAACAAATTATAAAATTGGTTTATTTGTATGTTGGTATTATTTGTGGATAAGGGTATATTTGTCCTCTTTGGTCTTGGTGTAATAAAATAAAATTAATTTACGGGCTTGAAATAATAAACCCCTTTATGTGGGTTTGAACTAATAAAAAAATGGGCTTGCATATATCCGCCGCCTTTTGTAAAATATAGTTGATTTTGCATTTTTTTCTAGTTGTGATTTGTTATTTTTAGTAGCAGATTCTTAATCAACTATGCTTCATCGTAGTCGATTAATATGTCTGATATATCAACTATGTTTCATAATCGATTTACCTTAATCGACTATGCTTCATAGTCGATTAAGGAAAATGTTACAGAAAAGAAGAAAAGAAAAACGGAAAAAAAAAATCACTGAGCGAGTGACACAGTGATAATGTGGCAGGCGAGGATAATGCTTGAAAACATAATGGCTGAAAGTGGGTGTGGACTTTTCTCAAATGGAGAGAAATATTTTGGGTCTCTCTCCATTAAAAGAAATAGTGGGAGTTTTCCTCAAAGAGCCCATCTATATATATATATATATATATATATATATATATATATATATATATATATATATATGATTTATTATAGTATTTAAACATCATAAGTATTGTTATTCAAATAAAATTCAAATTAGATCAATTTCATTTTCGTCCCTAGATCTTGAAGGGCAGTGTGGGTAGTGAATAAAATATATTTGATTTTGGTGGTAATATTGGGCCTGGAGGATGGTATTGAAGCAAATTAAAACTTCAGGGTCTAATTTGATTTTGACCATAAACCTCAGTGACGAAAATGAATGTTACCCATTCCCTTACGAAAATGAATTTGATCCATTCTCTTAATCCTCAAATATATTTATACAAAAAAAAAAGTAAAAGAAAAAAAAAACCCTCATATATTTTTGAGCTTTTATAATACTTTAATTATTATGTAATACTTTAATTTTATTTTTCTAAAAATACTATATAGAAATAAATCCCTTTAAAAATCCAAATATCGCGATATATTGGCAATATTTTAGTTAAATCTCACAATAAACAGATGCAGGTTGCATTTTGCCACGAGAGATATAATTAGAACGTGAACATTACCAATTTTTAAAGTTTGGGGTGCAAAAGGCAATTTAGGACATTTCTGAGGTGCAAAATGCAATTCAGCCCATATTGGCACTTTGTACCTGTGAAAGAATTAGAAGCACTTTGCAGCTCGAGGCATAATAAATCATTCACAGTGAACCCTGAATTGAATATTTTAAACTTAATTATGTTAATTTTTTTTATTAGTATTTTTCCAGGGGTACAAAATAACAAGTTTAATTTTTTTCTTTTACCTCCAAACGAATTCGACCATAAATGCTAAAAAGAAAATCAGACCCAATTACTTACAAAAATGTATTTCCTAAGAGCAATTCAAATTTTCTCATTAAATCATTTGATTGATGGATCTTTTATTGTAATTGATGATAATATTTGGAAGAAAATATAATTTTAAAATTCCTTGATAACAGAATTGTTAAAGATTTTTTTTTTTTTTTTTTTTTTTTTGTAAAATATGGTTTTGTGATGATAAAATATAACTCTTAAATAAGTTGTTATGATGTTTTTTCTAAATAAATTGATTTTACATATATTAAATTACCTTTATTAACTTCAAAATTTATTTGGGGTGCAGTATGCATGATTTATTGTGTTTCGAGGGTGCAAGTGCTATTAATTTATTTTTAGGTGCAAAGTACCAAAAAACTATCTTTCAAGGGTGCACAGTGAGATTAAGCCCCAAAAAAAAAAGAGAAATGCATATATACGGAACAAGAGGTCCTTCCGAATTGTTAACTTCAGTTTCACAAAACAATCTACTTAACTTAGTATATATAACATTAATCTAATTATGGTTTGTTTTTGCTCATAACATTTATCTTGTAGCAAAAATCTGAAGATAATAGTTGAATTTCTTTTGTATATGGTTTTCTTTTTTAAATTGTTGTGTACAATACGTAAATTTATTCATGAACTACGACATATTACATGCATCTCTCCCGATTTAATTATTTACATAATATTATACAATGTCTTTCTCTGTTCAAAATAGAACAATTAATTTCCTTGATTTGCTTTCAGTAGGGGACTGTAACCAAATTGGTCTATATATTCCAAATGGAAGTATCACACTTCCTTGCTCAAATAATTGATCATCTGTTCTCTCTTCATTATACGTAAATTTGTTTCCTATGTTAATATCAGATATATGTGTCAACTTACATATTATTATATATACATGTATAAATGTGTCTCTCGAGGCAGGCCACCCGAATAACCTCCCAAATTAGAGGGAATCTTCTTCGATGCCTTCTTCGACATCCCATTCGCCTTATAGTTCGAAGGGCCGCAAAGTTAATACAATCATTTACAAAAAAATAGACATGACATAAATAAAACCGAAGAACAGCACACAAAAAAAAAAAAAAAAAAAAAAAAAAAATTCGATGCAGCAAAAGGATATGCCATCCGGTATCAAACACCTCGAGTCAATTTCCACATCACACAGCCTAGATTCTTCAATCATCTTCGCCATATTCGCTGTAATTTTGAAACTCACACACGTAGATTTCCGAATTAGGGGGACATCAAAAGAGGGAGCCCTCACATAAAAGAAACGGGACTTCCAATTCCCCAAGGACAACTTCACACTCTTTAAAAATTGGTAAGGAACTCGCGGATGAACGCAAAAAAAGGGCAGCTTATTCGGCCGATGCAATGTAAACAACGTCTTGAACAAATTCACAGTACTGGGCAAACCTACTTGCGACGCTCTATGGTGAAACACCTCGAACATAAGAAGCACGGTCGGAGATAACTGACTATACCATATCTTAAATTCATCACAAATCTTCAACAAGGTCGGATGCGGAGTGATCTGAGAAGTACACGTCACGTACGCCAAGTAAACCGTATGAAACGCAACAGGCGGCGAATATAAATGCTCGCCTTTCTGAGGCAAAAGCAACTCGATATTTCTTGGCCCTCCCACTAATCGACGAATAGACCGCAAATGCTCCTCAGTCAATACACTGTCAAAATCAATTAAGTCAAGATTGATTGGCTTAATCCTCGTATCCATCTCAACATCACCCAGCGGAATATCATCTTCCTCTTCCACTTCAACCATCGCTTCCACTTCGCCATCCGATCCCGCGGGCTCACTTGATGAACGTGATTGATTTGACTCATCACTATCGCTCCCAAAATCAACAACTTGACGCTCATAACGACATCCACTAGAGCCAGCCCCATCAATAATATGACGAACATTAACACTCGTTCCTACGTCATCAATCCACGAATCAATGGCTTCTAGCCATCCAGAACCCCTCCTATTCACGTCATCAAATGAGTCAAAACCCTCCTCCGCTCAACCATCGCTCTCGCGCGACGAGCGCCGAAAAAAGGGTCCCGACGCGCCTTCACGCGCCCGAAAAGCCTCCCCCTGACGCGCCTCCACGCGCCCCCAACGCGCTGCCACGCGCAGCAGCCCCAGCGTGATGACACGCGCGCGCGTCGCCCCAACCCCGCCCCAGACGGGCGCGTCTGTTTCCCTCTCCCCTCTGTTGACGCGCGCGTCAGCCCAGCAGCCCCTCTCCCCCTCTCTCTCCTCTCCTCGGTCAACGTGCCACTCGAGCCGTCCACCCCAGCCGAGCCGCCGACTCCGTTGGCTGCCTCGAAGCTCGCGCGCTCTCCCAGACCATGGCATGGGGCTGCACGGCTCAAGCCGTCCTCCTCAGCCAAGCCGCCATTAAACCTCCTTCTTCCCTCGATCCGTGCACCGCCTACCCCAGATCCGATTTCCGTACCAAAAGTTTTCTTGCCCCCTTCAACCGGATCTCGAATTTTAATTCGCAAAGATTTCGACTTACCCGGGTTCGACATGATTAATATTTTTCTCCGAAGAAACAGTCAAGAAACAAAATTTCTACTCTACCACAAAAAATAAATAGAGAAGCAAGAGCACGGAAGAAGACCCAAAGTTAAAAATACTTACCCATATTTATTCCACACGAGTTGGAATTTAAATATTTCCACCGCAAAAGGAGTCTATTTATCTGGCCCTGGTATATTATTTAAAACCATTAAATATATACCTCGCTGCCAAATAAATACAATTGCCCCTTCTTCAATTAACGAGATTAATTCAACGCCAATGGAAACCCGTCAAACCACGACGCAATTAACTCTCGACACGACCCGACACCCTTTCAACAAGTCTCCGGTCTCGAATCGAGAGTTGGGGGGGCATAATGATATACTTAATTGGGCCGACCCAATGGGCCCCCAATTTATATAATAATTGCGCCACTACACGAAAGCCCAAACACCTTCAAAATAAGGCTTGGGCCCAACAAAATAAACTCAACCCAATTAACGACATATAAATAGAGGTTTTTATTCATTTGTTAAGGTACGTTCTATTTTTACAAGTAATCTATAGTGCTTATTCTCTCTACCATCTCCACGATCCGTACATCTGACTTGAGCGTCGGAGGGGTTTCCGCCGGATCAACCCCCGGCTTAGTTCACGTGTGTTAATTTCGCAGGGACATTAGAATTATCAAATTGTCAAGCTACTGATCCGCTTTGGTCTCCTAGCTCATTTACTGCACTACCCGAGGTGATCTAAGTAATTAACATCATCATAACCCAACTTGAATGGGTTGATTGATGGTTGATTATCCATGAAAAATATGAGTCAAAAATAGGTTGGTTGATGGGTAAAACCGGCCCATAAACAACCCTACCCACCCCCACCCCACCCCAACTCTTCCTCAATGAGTCCGAACACACATTCCGTCCCCACCCCAATCAAATGGAGATGCTCTAATCATGCCATCAACCTTGCCTTTATTAACTTTTAGAAAATAAATTGGGGGGCATTTGTGAATGTTTTGTTGTGTTACGATAAGTATAGAATGCTATCAAATTTTTTTAGGGATTTTTATGCAAAAGTCCCCAACCAAGCATGTTTATTATTCTAGGTATAGGGGACATATCTCTTTCACCAATAAGTCCATCCCTTTAATATTTATTATAACTAAAGGAAACATTCATGTATATCCCAATATTACCCTCAATCATTTATACCCAATTCTTAATTGTAATCCAAATTAATCAATTTTGTCCATAAAAGTTCAATTTTGACCACAAAAATTCAATTTTGACTTTTTTTTGGAGTATAATTTAATATGCTTCAATTTCATCCTTAACTTAATTTAATCTCAATTTGACCCCAAATTTCACAAATTATTAAATTTTGACCCAAAATTTTTTTTTTTTTCAAAAAATTTTTTTTTTTTCAAAAAATTTTTTTTGCCGCCGGATTCCGGCGTTGACCGGCGGTCAACGCCGGTCCCCGGCGTTGACTTTTTAAACTTTTTTTTTTTTTTTTTTTTTTTTTTTTCCTTCCGGATTTTTTTTCCGGATTCCGGCGTTGACTTTTTTTTTTTTTTTTTTTTTTGCTTTTTTCTTTTTTTTTTCTTTTCTTTTCTTCCGGATTTTTTCGCCGGTTTCCGGCGGTCTCTTTCTTTAGTGTTTTTTTAAGTTTTTTTTTTTTTGTTTGGTTTGTTTTGTTTTTCCATGCCCGCCGCTACACGTTGACCGTAATTGTGCTGTCACTGACAGTAATTTAGCGTAATTATACTGTCAATGATAGTTAATTAACGTAATTGTACTGCCGTTGACATTACATTTATGTAATTGTGCTGCCGTTGACAGTAAATTAATGCAATATTATATTTTTTTATTTATTATTATTTTTTTTTATTTTTTTTGATTTGTTGACAAGTCAACGTAATTATATTACTGTCGTTGACAGTAAAATAACTGTAAACACAATAATATTACTGTCAACAACATCAATATTATTATTTTTTTGGGGTGTTTGTTTTGTTTGAGTTATTCACGGAGTAACGTATTAATATTACTGTCTATTATTGTAATATTACTGTAAACACAATAATATTACTGTGGTTGACGGTAATATTACTGTTGTTATAGTAATATTCCTGTCAACCACATCAATATTATTATTTTGTTTGGATTTTTTGTTTGTTCGAGTTATTCACGGAGTAACGTAATAATATTACTGTCTACTATTGTAATATTACTGTTGCTATAGTAATATTACTGTCACTCACAGTAATATTAATTCTTTTGGTTTTTTTTATTTTGTTTACATTTGTTGAACGGACAACATAGTAATATTACTTTATTATACAATAATAATGAATTTTGTTGTGTTAATATTAATGTGCTAGAGATTAATATAGCAATATCAATGTGTTAAACTATAGTTTAGTTAATTTTACTGTGTTTAACAGTAATATAGTTAATATTACTGTCATTCACAGCAATATTGCTGTTTAAACGGAAAAAAAAAAAAAAAAAAAAAAAAAAAAAAAATTAAAAAGTCAACGCCGGAGACCGGCGTTGACCGCCGGTCAACGCCGGAATCCGGAAAAAAAATCCGGAAGGAAAAAAAAAATAAAAAAAAATAAAAAAAAAAAAATTAAAAGTCAACGCCGGAGACCGGCGTTGACCGCCGGTCAACGCCGGAATCCGGCGGGAAAAAAAAGTTTTTGAAAAAAAAAAAAATTTGTGAAAAAAAAAAAGTTTTGGGTCAAAATTGAATAATTTGTGAAAGTTGGGGTCAAATTGAAGTTAAAGTAAGTTAAGGATGAAATTGGAGCATATTAAAATAAGAGGGGTTATTTTAGTCATTTACATAAATCTGGACCATGTGTGGACTTATTGGTAAAGGAGAATATTGTCTGGATCTCTTTATGAATAAGTTCCCACTAATGGGCTTATTTGTAATATGCCCATTTTTTTAAATGTGCTGGATTATATTTCAATGGTGCAAAATGATTTTTTTTTTTAAACAAGTACAAAATTAATTGGAAAATTCTAGCCTTTTCGGGAACTAATCTAAGTTGCTAAACTGAAAATTATAGCATTTTCCACTACTTGTACTTCCCCTTATAAACAACTTGAATTTAGTTAAAAGCCTCACAATGTCTTTCTTCGTCTCTTAAAATATATACATCTTTTTTTGACTCGGCAAGTACAGGAGGACTCGAACCCTAAACATTTATCCTATTGGCAAGGTTAGGTACTGACTCTCCTAGTGAGGGTTGGTTTTTTAAAATATATACATCGAATATTAATATCTTGATTCGATTTGTTTTATTCATTGATACTTGTTCGAACAATAACATCTTTCTAAATTATTGACAAATTTCGTCATAGTATCGTACATATAATGACTTAAATCAACGGCATGGTGTAATTTGCTATCATGTAGGAAAATGTGAGTAGATTACCTACAAGGAAAACTAAAAATAAACTAATTAGATCTTAAATGTTAATAAGAAAATAAGGGAAATAAGAAAAAAAGAGAGGTCTTATTCTTAAAAATATAATAAATAATGGAAACATTAATAAAGAATTTATGTAATAACATATGAAGGAGGTGAGTGTTTTGGAGCTTCACAACAACATGTGTGGTCTTCCTTACAACCACAGGTCACTTGATATCCGAAGAAATTACAAAATCTCGCACATTCATTCTGTCCGTGGCAGAACGTTATTGGTGCATTTGAATGTTTTCTACCCATCATCATATTATCACTTTCCACTCTGTTTTCTGCACACACCCAAAAACAAATAAACAATTAAAAAAAGAACTAATTATAATATTGATGATTAGAATTTAATTTATGTATATATATATATATATATATATATATATATATAGAGAGAGAGAGAGAGAGAGAGAGAGAGAGAGAGAGAGAGAGAGAGAGAGAGAGGTATAATATATATACCGTTGATGCCCAAAGCCAAAATCACGATGAATGTCACTACCAATGAAACTTTTCCCATGATTTTTGAAATTTTTGTTTTGATTTTAAATTCATGGTTTGATATTTATACAAGAAAACCCTCAAATGAAAGAGTGAATGAATTACGGTATGACAAAATAAGTAGTATACATTTTCTTATTTTTACTTCTATTCTAACATATTTACTTCCTAATATACATATACCTAAAATGTATACATACATATTTCTGTACAGTGTATTATTGATTTCATTTAATTGATTGCAATATTATAGGATATTTGTGAATAGCAATTTGAATTAGGGTAAATTCCACTTTACCCCCTTGTACTCTGCCCAAGAACCACTTTACCCTCTCGTACTCTTAATTTCGTTGATTTACCCCCCTTGTACTTGTACAATTTCCCAATACAACCCTCTTCATCAACTTTTTTCGATTTTGACTCTGACGCCATTTGGTCAAGAGTCAAAATATTGACGTAAATATTGAATTTTTTCGATTTTGACTCTCGAGATTAGAAAAGAGAAAGTTTCACACATTCATATATTTTTTTCTTTGCACTGGGTGGAATCGATCAATTTTTTGGTCTTGATTTTTACTAAGTTAGGGGTTCAATTTGGGGATATCTTGGAAGGGGAACTGGTGGGAGAAGAAGAAATGACAATATTGACGGAAAGAAACGACGCGTTATAGGCAGTGGCAATTTTGTAATTTACAGAGTTGACCAAATGGCGTTAGAGTCAAAATTGACAAAAATTGAATAAAAGGGCTGCATTGGGAAATTGTACAAGTACAAGGGGGTAAATCGATAAAATTGAGAGTACGAGGGGGTAAAGTGACTCTCAGGCAGAGTACTAGGGGGTAAAGTGGAATTTACCCTTTGAATTAATTATATAATCGCAAATCACGTTAATTGAATGTTTGTTATATAGAACAAAGTACATTAAATAGTAATATCAATAATTCATCCACATTCTAAAAATACACATCATTGTATATACATGTATGTATGTATCTATGATTGGGTATATATACATGTATTATTTGTATTCGATGTACACTCACTCCATTAAATATAGAATATAGTTGATCTACTTTTAATCACATAATAAATACATAGTTGCTCTGCTATAATAGAGAAACTGTGAATCACAAAATTCATGAAAACATTTTAAATGATGTAATCCCGAAATAAAGTGAATAAATTATGAGGAAACTTATAAGCAATGTTTTGAAAACCGGACCGGACCGGCCGGTCCGACCGGTTCAACCGCGAACCGCTGCCATGTCCGGTCCGGTTAGTTGTGAAAACCCGAAAAGCCCAAAAACCCGGTTCAATTACCAAAATCCCGGTTCGACCGCTAAAAACCGGTTAACCCGGAACCCAGGTCGAAAACCGGTTTTCAGCTATAAAAAAAAATCATGGTCGGATCTTCGTCAATGGTAGTCGTTGGTCATCGAATCTTGTCGGAAAAGTTTGTTGGTGAACGGATCTGGGTAGTATGTTACCTAATCCAAGTGGTGGCCGCCATAGCTTTCCATTGAATAAACGAAAACGAAGAAGGTGAAACTGTGAAAGTGAAAATGATGAAAAAAATGAAAAAATAAATTGAGGAAATAGAGTATACGTCTGTGTGGAATCGTAGATAATTAAGAATAAACTATTTTTTTATAGTGAAGAAGAGAAGAAAAGAAGGAGAAAAGAAAAGAAGAAGGGGAAGGGGGATCTGTGAAGACGGGAGGAAGAAGAAAGGAGAGAGAGGGAGAGGAGAGAGAGAGGAGTGTGGAGAAATTAATGATTTTAAACTATTTTCTTATAAAAAAGGTGCCGTAAGTAAGATAATAAAGTGATAAAAGTGGGAAAGAAATATAAAAATATAAATATATTATATTTGAGGTATTAAATTAATAAAATAATTATATATATACAAAAAAATAAGAAACCCGGTTGGACCCCGGTTGAACCGGTCCAACCGCGACCCGGTAGCTTTGCCGGGTCGATGTCCGGTCCGGTTTTCAAAACATTGCTTATAAGGCCATCTGCAACTTAGTAAAACGAACATGCACTTGAAATTTATTGACGGAATGTCAAATGACTAAGTATCTAGATCAGCGCTTGCATTTATACTGAGCATATAGCATTTTATTCGAAAAAAAAAAAAAAAAACACATACGGGTTTATTAGAATTGTGAGAGTGGTAGGCGGCCACAAAGCTCTGGGTTGCGTTCAAAAATAGCATTAACTGCTTCGTCTCTGGCAGCTTTGTTACCTTCATTGTTGTGACAATTGACGCAGTTGCAACTGTCGTTACAAAATGTACCGGATGCCAGACATTTACAATATCTGAGTGACCACATGAAATTATTGTTAGGAATCTTTACACAACCGTCATTCCACACACACACACACACAAAACATGATAAGTGGTGGGAGGTGCTTACAGCTTCAAACAACGTGACTCTTTGCATTTACACTTCCTTGGCTTCTTTGGAATAGCATATTTTCCTTCATTCCTGAGAGTAACAATTGCATTTCAATAACCATACAACGAACGAATGTGTTGTCTCATGTACCAAAAACAAAACTATGATATTACAAAATGCATAAAATTTGAGAAACAGACCAATCATATACATATACATGAATGAATAAACATAAACATGGGAAATACATGTTTTGAGTTGGAGAAACAGACATAATATTCTATTTTATTTAATAGTTAATAGGATGATGCTCTAATAATGTCGAAAGGGACTCACACAACTGGCGGTGCAGCTGGCGGCAAAGGCTGTTCCACATTGGATATTAAATCCAGCTGCCTCACAAGGTTCCTCCCCAGTGAAGAAGCTTCCGATTCAGGCTGATTTTTTGGCGGGAAATCCTCTCTCTCTCTTTGCTCCATTAAGTAACAATTTCAAAATCCGGGAAGCAGTAGAGAACAATTCACCAAACAAACCACCTGTCAAGTACAAATAATCAAATAAATAAATAAATAAAACGAGAATTCCAATGATTTTCCTCCCAAATATCCCTCCAGAATTAGAAATTCAAAACTCTGAATAATAAATATACTCACTCACAAGATTCAAAGAGTTGGCGGCGGCGGCTGCTGCTGCTGCTGCTCGTTCTCAAGCAAGAAGACAATCGATCCCGATAATTAGGGATGATATCGAATCTCATTCTAACGATATAGCGGAAAACAAGGAAACAAGATAATTATGTGAATAGAGAAGATATCGGATTGGGAACTCATATTCTTGCCCAACAAGTTATTTATGGCCAAATCTCTTCTATTGTCCCTCCAGGGCGTTCTTGAGATTTTGGCCCCTTCTACAATATATAGTAAAATTTATATTTTTCTTAAAATATGGTAAATTCTATGTAAAATTGTTTTTTTAAGGAGTAAAAAGGTGGACGTGTACAAATTAAAATATCAAAGTTATTTGGAGTATATTGATATTATACATTAGTTAAACTTTGTCTAATATTATGGTATTGATGATGCTAATTACTTAGATCACCTGGGAGAGTAAAGCGGATCAGTAACTTGATAACTTGATGATCCTCGACCCTCAAGTCAGATGTACGATCTCTATTTATATGTCGTTGAATGGGTTGGGTGTACTTAATTGGGCCTAAGCTTGTTTTGAAGGTGACTGGGCTTTGTGTAGTGGGCCCAATTATTAGGCAAATTAGGGGGCCCATTGGGTTGGCCCAATTAGGTATATCATTAAGCCCCCAACTCTCGAGTCGAGATGGGAGACTTGTTGAGAGGGTTCCGGATCGTGTCGAGAGTTTAAAGTGATGTGATCTACCGGATCGTAATTGTAATTAATTGGCTTTTGAGCCTCGTCTTTTTTTTTTATGTTTTGTATTTATTTGGCAACAATATATATATTTAAGTGTGTTAAATAATATACCATGGCCAAATAAACAGAATCCTTTTTGCGGTGAGGAGAATAAATTCCAATCCTTGTGAAGAATAAATATGGGTGAGTATCTGTAACTTTTTGATCTTCTTCTGTGCTCTTCTTGTTTTATTCTATTGCGGTAGAGTAGAAATTTTTTGTTTCTTGATTATTTCTTCGGGGAAAAATATTTATCATGTCGAACCCGGGTAAGTCGAAATCTTTGCGAATTAAACTTCGAGATCCGGTTGAGGGGGGCGAGAAAACTTTTGGTACGATGGGTATGGAACGCGAGAAGGTAGTAGTATCGGGTGCGGAAATCGGATCCTCGTCGGCGAGAGCACGGATCGAGATGGAAAGGGGGCTTGTTGGTAGGGTGGCTGCGGCCGTCGGCTTGAGCCGCGCCGCTAGCCATGAAAATTTGTGTGTTAGCACGCGCCCTGAGGGACGTCCTGAGCCGAGCCAAGCCATGGAGTCGGTGGCTTGCACGGTATCCGAGGTAAGGAGAGAGAAATGGAGAGAGGCCCCGTGTACAGTGCGCGTCGGGTGTGGTGCCACGCGCGCGCACACGGGGGGAGGTGGGGAGGGTAGCTGACGCGCGTGCGCTGCCCTATAAAGGCGCGCGTGCGCGCACTTCGCTGGGGGAGGTGGGATTGGGTGACGCGCGCGCGCTGCCCAATAAAGGCGCGCGTTGCAGGGGGGAGAGGGTGCGCATGAACGCGCGTTCGACGGAGGGGGCTGCGCGCGTGGGAGGGCGTCGCCGGACGTGACGCGCGCGCGTGAGAGCGCGTCCGGGGCCTCTTTTAGGCGCGATTCACGCGAGCGGGTCGGGGGATCGGAGTTGCGATTTGACGTCGAAGATGATGTGAGTCGGAGGAGTTTTGGACGGCGAGAAATCATTGATTCTTGGAGTGATGATTTGGAGCCTAATATTAATATTTGCCCCACTGTTGACGAAGTGGGTTCTAGTAGACGTCGTTATAGGCGTCAAGTCGTGGATTTTGAGAGTGATAGCGATGAGTCTAATCAATCGCATTTGTCGAGTGAACATGTTGAGCTAAATAGCGAAATTGATCCGATTGTTGAAGTAGAAGAGGAAGATGATATTCCGCCAGGTGATGTTGAGATTGATACGGGGAGGCAAAAGAAAATTAAGCCAATTAATTTTGACTTAATTGATTTTGATAGTGTATTGACGGAAGAGCATTTGCAATCTATTCTTCGACTAGTTGGAGCGCCAAGAAATATCGAGTTGATGTTGCCTCTGAAGGGCGACCGTTTATATTCGCGAGAATTTGCAATCTATTCATACGGTTTTCTTGGCGTACGTGACGTGTACATCTCAAATTACTCCGCATCCGACCTTGTCGAAGAGTTGTGATGGATTTAAGATAGGGTATAGTTAGTTAACTCCGACTGCGGTTCTTAAGTTCGAGGCGTTCCACCATAGAGTGTCTCGAGTAGGTTTGCCTGTTACTGTGAGTTTGTTCAAGGTGTTATTTACGTTGCATCGGCCGACTAAGCTGCCTTTCTTTTGTGTTCATCCTCGCGTTCCCTACCAATTTTTGAAGAGTGTGAAGTTATCCTTGGGGAAATGGAAGTCCCGTTTCTTCTATGTGAGGGCTCCCTCTTTCGACGTCCCCCTAGTTTGGAAACCTACGTGCATGAGTTTCAAGATTACCGCGAATATGGCAAAGAGGATTGAAGAGTCTAGGCTGTGTGATGTGGAATTTGACACTAGGTGTTTGATACCGGATGGTCAGCATCATATATCCTTTTTGATACATCGAATTGTTGTTTGTTTTTTTTTTTTTTTGTATCTTATGTCTCTTTTGTGATTGTTTTCTTTTCTAGATTGGTGTATCAACTTTGCGGCTCTTCGAGCTAAGGCGAATGGGACGTTGAAGAAGGCATCGAAGAAGGTTCCCTCTATGTTGGGAGGTTCTTCGGGTGGTTTACCTCGAGAGACAGTCCATGTAGAGAGTCCTCGAGTTATTGAAGACGACCGTAGTTGTGCCGGTGAATTGGAGGTGCGTGGGCCTACGAAAGATCGTGGCAAGGGAAAGAGGGTAGATACTGAGTACGTGGCCGTGCCAAAGCGTCCACGGGTAGACCCAGAGGAGACTTATGCTTTCCATGGTGGGGCAGGGAAACAGTTGTTTACCTTTGGCGTGAATCGTGAAGGGAAGGAATCGTATTGGGACGTGTCGGACCATGATTTGCCGATGTTGAGTACCGAGGGATTCGTTCGGGAGTACGACCGTGCTCGGATGTCTGGTAAGGGCTCTTCACACATGTTGGAGTTGGCTGGTGGGGACATATGTCGGGTTTGTACTTGTCTTTTTAAAACAAGACTTTATGTTTATTTCCTCTTTTTCTTGTGTAAAATATATATATATATATATATATATATATATATATATATATATATATATATATATATATATATATATATATATATATATATTATATTTTTAGTTGGTAGCGACTTGGAGATATCTCATGGAGCAAGATGGGAACGTGGAAGCTAGGAAGGAAGAGGAGCGGGCTCGAAGTCAGGCGCGTGAGGACGAACTTCGAAACCAGTTGGAGATAGCGCGGTCCGATCTTGCTCAACAGACGGAAGAGCTTGCTCAGAGGATAGAGGAGTTCGAGGTTATCCGAGGTGAGGCGAAGGCGTATAAGGACGATGTTCAGAAGTTGAACGAGTGCTATGATCAGCTCAAAGAGAAATACGAAGTTTAGAAGGCGACGGAAAAAATGTTCCTCGCGACGTCGGGTGGTGCTGTTTATAAGGAGTTCATCGTGGAGGAAACCAAGCTTAGCTTTCGAGGTAGTGCTGAGTGTGTTGCTATGATTGAGGAACATGCTTTGGCTGCGGTCTATAAGCCATTAGTTCATGCGTGTCGCAAATACCTTCGCGAGGCGGGTGGTATTAGTGAGAGGGTCATTCGTGAGATGGAAGCCGGTATACCCTATGAAGAGGAGGATGAGGTAGATGTCAACGAGACGGGCACATAGCTCGTGGATGACATGGTTGCTGATGACCCCACTGTAGGGGCGTCTTCCGCCCATGGAAGGGGGTTTAGATTTATATGCTAGTTTGCTAGGATAGTTAAACTCTTTTTTATTTATTATTTTTTATAGAACTCTTAGTTTATTTTTATCGCTGATGTAGATGGGTATGTCCACTACTATTTCGTTTGAATTTTATTCCTTGTTTGACATTTGAAGTTTGATATCTCGTTTTATTTATCTTGACATTGTCAAGAGTTTTATGCGTTGCTTATGTGTATTTACATTTAGCATTGTACGCAATGTACTTGAGGAGGGGATCAGTCTCCCAAGGTTTTTGTTAAGGGTCGTGCCCTTTGTTCGGACCGCTTGGGTCTTAAATATATTTTTTCTGTGGCCACGTTTTAAAAGTATCACCTCGTGAAACAAATAAAGAGACTTAGACAATCCAGCTGGTCAGGCTATATGGATTATCTAAATTTCGCATAGTGTTTATAGGGTTGTACTGTATTGAACTCATTGTAATGGGTAATTAGTATAGATGTAATGGCACAGAGAGTAAAGCAAATAAATTGATTTATTCAATGATAACAAAGGAGAATTGTTACAAGCCTATGTGAGGCGAAGGGAAATAAATTGCGAATGTGATAAGCCTACGTGAGGCGAAGGGAAATAACTATTGCAAAAGCAAATAAGTTGACTTAATAAAAATTCTTCTAAGTGATTATACTAAACTTGTTCTTCTTCCACGTCTTCCTTGTACTCGTTCGTTTCGCTGTGCTGATGGTAGATTGAATTCCTTTGGCGTCTCTATGCCTGAAAAGTATAGTTGAGAAAAAAATTGTTTAAACACTTGTACTGAAGACTTAGTAATTGAAGCTGGGGTGATGTGCACTACAATTTCACGTACCCTACTACGAGGATTGTTTTTCTTCCTCGCACTCCGAGATATGAAATCAACTCGTGAGTTGCAGTGATTTGCTGCGTGATCATGCCTGTTAAATGGAATGATTTTATCACGTTAGTATGAATATACAAGAGCATGCGTGTGATATATTTTACTGGAAGTATTGTTATCCTTGGCGATGTGGTATGGAGTGTCTTCGCTCTTTGGGCCATTGATGAGTAATATGCATCCCCTCGTAATTGGTTCTCAATCTGTAAGAAGATGATGAGATGTGATTATGGATTGCTGATGTAAGTAAAATTACTAGCCCCCCCAGTTTAGGTGGGACGTTTACGCACCTCGTTATGTAGTAGAGACTTCCCTTGCATGTAGAGATAGTTTTGCAAGACGAGTGACGTGGAAGGTCGCGAAACCTGCAGGGGTAGTGGTTTGTAAGCAATTTTTGTATAAGAAGGATATGGGTGGTAACTTCAACGGATCTGAAGTAACGTGGATGTATACCTCAAGCGTAGAACCTTCTGAGGTTCCCTATATTCCAGGTTCTGGGTATAGGGTGTCCGTCAAGGTTCTCGAGACGATATGCTCCAGTGTTGACCACTTTTGTGATTTTATATGGTCCTTCCCACTTTGGGTCGAGCTTACCAATGGGGCTCGAGGATTCAGCTTTTCGGAGGACTAAATATCCAACTTGGAAGGATCGAGGGCGGACCTTTGAGTTATAGGCCTTGGCCATTCGTGCTTTGTACATCTGTTGTCGGATGTATGCAATCTCTCGTAGCTTATCTACGAGGTCGAGGCTCCTTCGCATAGCTTCTTCGTTAGCTGCGGTATCATAGTTGGTGATTCGCCAGGATGGTTCGCCGATTTCAACGGGTGCGATAGCCTCCGTGCCGAAAGCTAGATTAAAAGGCGACTCTCCGGTTGCTGCTCGTGGGGTTGTGCGATAAGCCCATAGGGCGCTAGGCAATTCTTCCACCTACTTCTCTTTGGAACTTCCAAGCCTTGTTTTAAGGTGTTGGAGTATGGTGCGATTCGTGACCTCCGTCTGGCCATTAGCCTGTGGATTGGTTACGGATGTGAAGAACTGTTTGATGTCCAAGCCGAGGCACCAATTCTTCACTTTGTCGCCACACAATTGGGTTCCATTATCTGAAATAATGGAACATGGGATCCCAAAGCGACACACAATATTCTTCCATAGGAATTGAATGACTTTTTCTTCTCGGATGCGTGCTAAGGGTTCAGCATCCACCCATTTGGTGAAGTAATCCACGGCTACAATGAGGAATTTGCGCCCTCCCGTGGCGGGCGGGAATGGTCCGACTAAATCCATCCCCCATTGGGCGAAAGGGATAGGGCTGTCGATTGGTTGCATTAATGCCGCTGGCAGGTGAGGGATGTTGGCATGCTCTTGGCAGGGCTTACACCTCCGGACTAATTTCTTTGCGTCTTCGTGCATCGTTGGCCAGTAGTAACCTTGCCTCAATAATTTGAGAGCCAAGGTTCTACCGCTCAAATGATTTCCGCAGATGCCTTCATGTACTTCTCGAAGTACGTAATTTGCTGTAGTTGGGTCGAGGCACTTGAGATAGGAGAATGAGAATCCTCGTTTGTAAAGTTCTTCTCCCACTATTACGAAGCGAGCGGCTCTCATTTTTAACTTTCGTGCTTCGGTGAGGTCAGTTGGGAGTTCTCCCTTCTTGAGATACTTTATGATTGGAGTGAACCATGGAGTGAACCAGCACGGTTCGTCCTCCTCGTTGTAATGGACTTCATCAGTTGAAGTTATCTCCGGCTGAGGCGAGGTGAGAAGTGTCACCTTTCGACTTCCAATGCTTGCCATGGAGTTTCCAAGCCTAGCTAATTTGTCCGCATGGACGTTACTGGAGCGAGGTACTTGTCTTATCTCGTAGCTCTCGAACTTGGATAACAGAGTGTGTGTGAGAGCCAAATATTTGGCCATGGAGTCTTCTTTGGCCTCGCAAGTGCCGAGTACCTGGTTAACGACGAGCTGAGAATCGCTTTGGATTAGGAGCTTACGCGCTCCGGCTGCTAAGGCGAGGCGGATTCCTGCTATCAGTGCTTCATACTCAACGACATTGTTTGAGGTTGTGAATTCGAATCGTTGAGCATATTCGAATTCATCTCCGTCGGGGTTCGTTAGTACGATACCCGCGCCACCTCCTGTGGCTGTAGAAGATCCATCAACGCTGACAGACCAAGTAGAGAGCGAGGTGCTCTCTTCTACTGAGGTCATTTCTACTAAAAAGTCAGCCAATACTTGCGCTTTGATAGCGGGGCGGGGTTTGAATTCTACCCCATATTCACTCAGCTCTATCGCCCATTTGGCTAACCGCCCCGATGTCTCGGGACTCATTAGTATCTGCTTCAGGGGGTAATTGGTGAGAACCACCACCCCGAGCTGCGTTGATGAGGGCGAGGGCGAGTTCTCCATATTGGTATAGCGTTGTTCGGCTCCTTGGAGGGCGCGACTTATGTAGTATATAGGCTGGTGGCCTTTTCCTCCATCTCGGATGAAGACTACGTTGATGGCATCATCTGAGGTAGCTAAATATAGGAGGAGAGTGTCTCCAGACTGAGGTTTTGTAAGCAAGGGTGGTGATGCAAGATATGACTTCAGCTCGATGAATGCCTTTTGACATGCTTCATCCCATTCAAACTTTTTTCCTCCCCTTAAAATCTTGAAGAAGGAGAGAGCCCTGACTGCTGATCTTGAAATGAATCTATTCAAAGATGCCAAACAGCCGTTAAGCTGTTGGACTTTCTTGATAGATGTTGGTGGACCCATGGAGGTGATGGCTTCGATTTTCGCGGGATTAGCGATTCCACGCTTCGAAATCATATATCCCAAAAATTTGCCTCCCCGAACTCCTAACGAACATTTGAGGGGATTGAGTTTCATCTTATATTTTCGCAGGGTGGCAAAACACTGATCCAAATCGGTTAAATGGTCCGAGACCTTGACACTTTTGACGAGCATGTCGTCGATGTACACCTCCATATTCTTGCCGATTTGATCTGCGTACATTGAGTTCACTAAACGTTGGTAAGTGGCTCCCGCGTTTTTTAACCCGAAAGGCATGACTTGATAGCAGTAGATGACTTGGTCTGTGACGAAGCTAGCCCTCTCTTGATCTTCTGGGGCGAGTAAGATTTGATTGTACCCTTGATATGCATCGAGGAAGCTGAGGAGCTCGCACCCCGAGGTCGAATCGATGAGTTGGTCGATTCTAGGTAGAGGAAATGGGTCCTTAGGACAAGCTTTGTTGAGGTCAGTGAAGTCCATGCATAACCTCCACTTGTCACCGGGCTTGGGAACGAGTACTACGTTCGACAACCATTCAGAATACTAAACTTGTCGTATGTATATGACTTGCCTCTAGATGTTTCGCCACTTCCGCCTTGATGTGATTGTTGCGTTTGGGCCCAAATGCCCGCTTCCTTTGTTTGATCGACTTCAACCTTTTGTCGACGTTGAGCCGATGTAGAGCTACCTGAGGGGGAATGCCAGACAAATCTTGAGCTTTCCAAGCGAACACATCTCCATTGTGTCGCAAGAATTTGACTAGTTGTTTCTCCATCTCTGGATCTAGATCGGATCCGATACGTAGGAGCTTGGAATTATCTCCAGGTGTGAGCTCTATGATCTTAAGCTCTTCGACGGCTGCTAGCTTGATGCTATCGTCAGGTACACTGATGAGGATTTCTCTATCGTCCTCAATGATCGTATTGACTCATTTCCGTTTGTCGGGTTTTTGTGTGTCGTCTCCCCTTCCGAACGGTTTAGGCTTCTTGGATGGTTCTCGTAGGGCTCTTGCATAGCACTCTCGGGCGAGATGTCTATCTCCAAGTACTTCCCCCGTTCCATAAGGAGTGGAGAATTTCCACTTTTGATGGTAGGAGGAAGGTACTGACTTGAATGTATGGATTGCTGGCCTCCCTAGGATGATGTTGTAGGGGGACGGCTTGTCGACGATGAGGAATTTGATTAGCTTGGTAATTGGACAAGGGTTGTCCCCTAAGGGGATGGGCAACTCCACTTCTCCCATGGATAAAACGCCCTCTCCCGTGAATGCTTTTAGGGGCGTGGAGATGGGGCTACACCGGGCATTATCTATGCCCATCTGCTTTAAAGCGTGGAGATACATGATGTCGGCTGAGCTTCCACCGTCCACTAGTATCTTCTTAACCAAGAAGTTGGCCACCGATGCCATGATTACCAATGCATCGACATGATCTTCATCTGGACCTTCAACGTCCGAAGAGTTGAAGACTATGCTATGATCAGATCTTCGTATCTGATAGATAGATGCGGATGGAGAGGCGTGCTCTTAATTCATACGTGCTGACCGAGCAAGGGAGCATCTCGCATTTTGTGAGTCGCTACCCGCCGAACCTCCGGAGATAAAGACAATGACTCCCCGGGTGGGTTGATTATCATTGTTATCTTGCTCTCACCGATGACCCCCCTCCTCTCGTCGTTGCGGTTAATCTCGATTGTTATCTCGGCGTGGGGGGTCATCACGATGCTTGTTTCGAGGCTTATCGATGTATTCGCCTAAGTGGCCATGCTTGATCAACCTCTCAATGGCTACTTTGAGTTGTGCACATTCCTCGGTAGTATATCCTCTATCCTTATGGAAACGACAGTAGCGATCCGACTTTTCTCGTTTCGCATTTGGGTGCATTGGGCGTGGAGGTTCTGCTAAACCTCTTTGTTCTATCACATGAAGGATTTCAGTGAGGCGAGTGTTTAGCAGAGTGAAACGATTATAGGAAGAAGATGATTGGCCTTGAGGTGGGAGTGGTGGACGTCGATCATCCCGCCTCCTAACATCCTGTCGATCATCTTCCCTCTTCCTCTTAGGAGGGGCATGGGTAGAGGCTTCCTCTATTCGTACGTATTTCTCGGCTCGGTTCAGCAATTCCTCTAGGTTGTCTGGTGGCCTTCCAGCAATAGATTCTTTGAACCTACCTGGCTTCAAATTTTGTTGCATGATCCCGGAGAGCATGTCTTGTCCAACGCTTGGGACTTCATGGACGGCTTCTACAAAACGCTTGATGTAGTTGCGGAGCGTTTCGTTATCTCTATACTACAGAGAAAAGTTGGGCGGGTCCTGGCATACTGCTTGTTGATGGCGAATTGATTGGTGAAGCGTGTTGACAATCGAGCGAATGTGTCGATTGATCCTGTGGGTAGAGAGTTGAACCAATTCATAGCTCTGTTGGACAGAGTGGTGCGGAACATTTTGCACATTGCAGCGTCCGTTGGGCCATACAAATCTGCCATGGCGTTAAATTTCTCTATGTGTTCTTGTGGGTCGGTGGTCCGTTCAAACTGAGGTAACCCCGAGATCTTCACTCCTGGAGGTAATACCTTGTCGAGAATGTCCATAGTGAAAGGACTGCGTCTTACTGGGGTGGGCATTCTTCCGCCAATTGGATTGTTCAATTGGGGGAAGGAAATTTGGTGAGACATTATGTTGTTTACCTCACCTTCTCCCTCATTATAGAGAGGGACTCTCTGTGGAGATGCATTTCCCCTTGGGGGTGAGCGCTGACGTTGCTGTCTGGGCTGTGCCCCCCTGTGGTTGGTGGATAGCTCCACTCGGGACCGTGGGTCCGAGGTGGATGATGAGACACTTATTTGGTTTTGGATCGGCGGTGGTGCCACAGGTGGCACCATAGGTGGAGCTGGTGTTGGTATCGCATTGGGAGCATTTGCTCCCATCGTGGCGATATATTGGGTCACGACCTCTGTGGTAGCGCGAGTTGAAGCTTCTGCTATCATGCGTTGGAGCGCATCCTCGGTTATTTGAACCGTTCGAGTAGCAGGGAGTGGCGGATCGGCGAGTGGTGGGTCCCCAGGGGGGATCACCTGAACCTCGCGAGGCGGATCCGCGGCACGTGGAGGAGGTGGCAAGCCAGAGCCTCCACGGACTGGGAGGTTGTTAGCTGTGTCATTCTCTCTCCGAGCGGATGCCTCAGGAGGATCTTGTTGGCTACATGATCTGGTTTGCATCGTTCCCACAGACGGCGCCAAAATGATGATGCTAATTACTTAGATCACCTGGGGTAGTGTAGAAAACGAGCTGGGAGAGCAAAGCGGATCAGTAGCTTGACAACTTGATGATCCTGAGGTCCCTGCAAAATAAACACATGTGAACTAAGCCGGGGGTTGATCCGGCGGAAACCCCTCCGACGCTCAAGTCAGATGTACGGATCGTGGAAATAGTAGAGAGAATAAGCACTCTAGATTACTTGTGAATAATGGAACATACCTTAACAAATGAGAAAAAATATCTATTTATATGTCGTTGAATGGGTTGGGTGTACTTAATTGCGCCTAAGCCTTATTTTGAAGGTGACTGGGTTTTGTGTAGTGGGCCCAATTATTAGGCAAATTAGGGGGCCCATTGGGTTGGCCCAATTAGGTATATCAAGTATGTATAAATTCATAATTTCTACTTATATTTGTTTTCAAGATTCCATTAATATTTTTTTTATTTTCTTTCATCTTGATTTTTTTTTTCAAATCGATCATCATTGGAATAAGTTATTTACCCATTTCTTCTTGTATGTATTAGTTTTTTCTTGCAACTGCTTGGAACACTATCATATTTTATTAGATAGATAGATTATTATTGTCATTATTTTTTTTTTTTAAATATAATTCATTAACCGTTAAAAGCTAACGTATTTATAGTTTAACTTTGTTTAATATTATAATATAACATGTTTAGATTCATATGCTATTTATATTCGTATTCATGATTCCATTAATTATTTTTTTATTTTATGTACCTTAATTTTTGTTTTCAAATCTTGAAGCTAACTCCAAAAATTACATTATAATAATTTTGCAAAATACCTAAAAACCCTTTTAAAATTGTTGAATGGTGAAACGATTAAGAAAATTCCAATTGAGGGGTGAAAGTGTAAGTTATGAATATATCTCCTTATTTTAATAATAACCTTACAATTTGGGGATTGAGTATAAAGATATAAAACAAAGTTGGCTGTGCAACTAAATAATGTGGAGTTTAAATAGAGACATAGTCAAATACATTGATTTTCCTGATTTATAGGTCAAGAAGACTTCTAAGCAAGAAAATTTCTCAAAAGTTTTCAAAAATATTGATTTCATTGATCCATTCCCTAACCTTTTTTTTTTGTTTTCCCCTTTTCATTCTTTTTTCTTGCTAAATTTCGAGTGAGTGAAATAATATCTTTTTGTGGGTCATCAATATCATTGTAGTAATGCTTTTCACTAAGTGATTAATTTTTATACAAATTTTCTTCATTTTTTTGTAATATAATGTAACACAAAGAAACATCTCTTACCACCACATGTGATCATATTCATAACCTAGAAATATAAAATTGAAATTGTAACTAAAGAAAATGAGTAAATTAGCAATATTTGCGGTGAGGTATATATTAACCCTAAACCCTAAACATGTCAACCAAAATAATTAAAATTTTGTGAAGATTTTACAACTTCATTTTTTTTTTCTCTTTCTGAAATGACTTAATTATTCCACTTTGCACTCAAAATATAACATTCGGCATTTTGCACCCACGAAAAAAAATAATAATATCACTTTGCTCTCTCAAAAGTTAACTAATTATTCACAATGCACCCCAATTGTTTTAGAAAATTCTCTAAGTAAATTATTTGTTTGGTTGATCTTTAGTAAAAAAAAATGTATATAATTTGCAGAAATTTTCAAGTAATTTAATGAGAAAATGGTTGAATGGTGGGGAGAACTAAAAAAATTAACTTGACACTTTCCACCACAAAAATATATACTATTGCAAAGATCAAAATACCATCGGTGACTACACCCATACAAAAATATTTATTTATATTTAATATATAATTTTTGCATTTTATTTGTTTAAAATTGAAATATTATTAGAAATTTATTAAAAATAATGAAAATATTTTTAAGCCAAAATTAGAAATACGGGAATATCTTTCCAAAATATGTGAAATCGATTTTATTGAACAAATAATTATAAAATTATAAACAAAACAAATACAAAAGAAATAAAAACTTATAATATTACAAGATATGTTTAATTCTTATATATATATATATATATATATATATATATATATATATATATATAAAAGCAAGATTTTATCTTGGAAGGGAAGTGGTTAGTAGTTTTTCGATATAGAAAATTCGCTACGCATAATTAAAAAGGCGCATTAGAATTTATAATTTTATTTGGTAGGAATACATTTTGGTCCCGGACGCAAAAATTGTATTTGTTATAAGAAGTAATATAGTAATTATCTAATGATCTTTTATTGTATTTATAATTATTTTTATTTTTTGTTCAATAGATATGTAACATGTAAATTTACTACACCATATAATAATAACGTAAAATTAAGTCACTACGGTTTTTTTAAATATATTACATTTTGCCCCCTAAGTAATTAATATGCTTACAATTAACAAACAATAGACAAAATGACCTTTTTAGATGAATATTCCATGGAATAAAAAAATATTCCGTTAAAAGTAACACTGTAGGGAGACTGTGTAAGACGACAATATACCTAGGGGGGTTTCGTAATCACGCAAATATGAGGGGGGGGTGTTTGTTATTAGACCTAGGGGTGTAAACGAGCCGAGCTCGAGCCGAGCTCGCCTCTTTTGGCTGGCTCGAGCTCGAGCTCGAGTTTATTTTGTCGAGCTCGAGCTCGAGCTCGAGCTCGTCGAGCTCCTCTTTTTTTGGCTCGAGCTCGAGCTCGTGTCAATTTTGTCGAGCTCGAGCTCGAGCTCGAGCCCATTGTCTTTTTTTTTTTTTTTTAAATATTTTTTTAATTATTATTTTATTATTAAAAATTATTTTAAAAAATAAAAAATAAAAACTAAATTGTAATTATATATATTTTTAATATTTTTATTTATTTCTATAATATTTTACATTATTATACATTATTTAAATAAAAATAACATGTAAAAAATAAAAAAAAAATAAAAAAATAATAATAAATCCGGCTCGCGAGCTCATGAACAACTGAAAACCGGCTCGAGCTCGGCTCGTCAGAAAGCTCGAGCTCGAAAATCTCGAGTCCGAGTTCGAGCTTTTTACGAGCCGCCTCTTCGAGCTCACGAGTCGGCTCGGCTCATTTACACCCCTAATTAGACCTTACCTCAGGGGGTTTTTTCGTAATTTGCCTAATAATTATCAAATTCATTCCCGTCACCGTCCATATCGGCATTCCTGGCCATTATTGAAACCGCAAAATGCGAAGAGCTATCTCTTGAAAATCGATGTAAGATGCTATGTAGCCACCGGTGGTTCTTGTCTGATTCTCCATATTTTTTTATGGTTGAAGTGGTGTTACCGTGATGGATCATGGTGTAACCTTCTTTTTTGTATGTCTGGAGCAAGAAATAGATTACAAAAACATATGTTATTTTGTCTTTTATGCCGTTTTACTTAAACAAAAAATGTTTGGGATATTATGAATGTACGTTAAAGACTTGAGACTATACAAATTCCCAACTCAATAAAGTTGCTATTAATCAAATATTAATAACTACATACATTAGGAATTAGTTGAACAATCTTTAGGAATCAAATAGTTTTTCCTTACCAATAAATGAGTATTCCTGAATTATTGAAAATTTATTCAATGAAAGATTACAATTTTTTTATAAATAAATTAAGCTAATTATCTATTTATTTATAATACTCGTACTTCTAATCTTACATATTATAGTAATTAGTAATTGGCTTAGATAAAATTATGAATTTCATTAACGACTTTTTTATTAGTAAACATAGATACTCAAAATTCAGAGAGTGATAAAAATTCTTCAACTGAAGAAATTTGATACTAACTAATTAAATGAAGATTTTTTTTAATTATATTTTAGATAACGATATATATATGTTAAAATATTGAAACTAATTTTAAAATATCATGTTGGCATTATTTTTTTCGTTAATTCTATTGTACGTTCATCTAGATTTTTTGTTACATAAATTGACCTTCTTAGTTTAAACTTGTGCATACTTATATCTAGCAATAGTTAATTATATAATTATTTAATGTCATAAATTAATATTAATTTGTAATAATTAAAAATCAGTTTATATTACTCAATTGTCCTTGAAATTTTGAATTTGTCAAATGGTATTTTTGTCTCTTCAAAAAATGGAAGAAACCACCATAGGATTCCTCCTTTTATAAGTAAAAAATATATAGATAATTTGCATTAAGTAGCACTAAACCAAGTGAATATATACGTTGACATCGAAATTTTATCTAAAAATTGGGATTAAATTACAAATTAATAGCCCTCACAAATTGGTTATTAATTTGGATTCCAAATCAAATTCCATAATAAATTTGGGATTTATATCAAAAATATATATTATGTGAGTTAATACAAAATAAGTACCAATTTTTTATTCATGTAGGTTAGCTAGTTTCAAGTCAAGAAACCCTAAATTGAGTCTATAAAATGGGTCTCAACCACAACACAACACATATACGCATACAAGGACACAAGCTTCAAGCAATGCGTATATCAAGCACTCAAAAGCTCTCACGTCTCGAGCTCTTGCCACGACGAAGAACAACAACCACGGAGGTTCTACATCTTCATCAAGGCACCATATCCACAAGACCTAGAAATCCCCAAATCGATTTCTAGATATCCATATCTACTTCCGCAAATCAAGGAAGGAATCAAACTTTCAATTCAAGGAATAAGATTCGGCCCGTGGATTAAATTTAGAAGAAGAACCAGAGGAATAACAAAGATTGTAACCCATTTTCCCTTGATTAAACATATTTATTTGTTCCTATTTTTTCTTGTTTTGTAATTTATTTTACAGACATTTAAATTTATGGTTAACGATATATAAAAACAAATAACCAATACATTATAAATTTAGTAATTAGGGGCTCCATGATTAGAGAAATTAATTATAGAAATAAATAACAATCGTTGATTTAATATCTATTAATGAATTAATGTTCTTAATAATTATATTTATAATATATTTTTTTGAATAAATGTTAATATGTAAAGAGCAATGTTTTCAGAACCGGACCGGACACGAAACCGGCTATACATTTGGGTCACGGTTGGACCGGTTCAACCGGGGTCGACCCGGGTTTTTTAATTTTAATTTATTTATTTATAATTTTAAATTGATTATCTTAATATAAATTAAAACATATTCTGATCCTTAACTATCAACATAAAATTAATTCTTTATTTTATTTATTAATTATATAATCATATTTGAAACACAAAGAAAATTGATTCTACAATATAAATGATAATTAATTATTTAATAATAGAATCAATATAAATTACTAACCCAAACCCTAATTTAGTTCTTTGTGTCGTCTCTTCATCTTTTGCCTCTTTTTCATTCCATTCAACAATGGTGCTTCCCCTTCCCAATTAAATACACATATTCAAATCTTTCAGCAAATCGGAAAACCAAACATTATTCCCCCTCCATTTCATCTGTTCCCTTTATGTTTTGATATTGAATCCGGTTTAACCCGGTTTTCAACTGGTTCAACCGGCGGTTTTCGCGGTTCAACCGGCGGTTTTTCACTGTTCAACCGGCTCCTTTCCGGGTCCAAATTAACTGACCCCGGTTTTTGACTTTTCCGGTTCTTAGTGTCGAACCGGACCGCGCCATCACCGGGTCCCGGTTGAACCGGTCGGACCGGCCGGTCCGGTCCGGTTCCGACAACATTGGTAAAGAGTATAAAAGAATTTGCGGGCCCTAAATTTTTAAAAAATCCCGGGGTCTTAGGCGACTGCCTACATTTGGTCTCACTTTAGTCCCTCAATTTTAAAATGCATTAATGTCATCATCCCTCATCTCCTAAAATTATTCTCTTTTCTCTTTTTCTTTTTCTTCTTTTTTTTTAACACAGTTGAACTTTTTTCTCCTTTAAGTTCAGGTCGTTCCGACCGTTTCTGCGCCATTCTATCACCGGTCCTTGGCTCCGTCTCGCCCATCCCAGTGTTGTGGCCTCTGGTGATGTAAATTGTTTCCGCTCTATTTGTTATTGCTCACATTTCTCCTTGATCTACTATTGTCACTACTCATTGTGGACTCCCTCGCTGCAAAGGAGTAAATTGGTGGAGATTAGAGTTTTCAAGTAGGGATGTAAAGAGAACAAAGTAGGCATATGAGTTTTCATCATTTAAGGGCATTTATGACAATTGACAACCAATCCCTACTAATAGACACGGCCATGGGCCGGTTTTGGGCCTGGAACCGGCCCGTTGACGACCCGGCCCGACCCGTTGACAGGTGAACCGGCCCGTCGTCCCCGGGACGGTCCCGGTTCTATGAAATGGTGAACCGTGAACTGCCGGGCCGGGCCGGCGGTTCACCCGGATTATTTTAAAAAAAAAAAAAAAAAAAAAAAAAAAAAAGAAAATTCAAAAAGCAAATAACGGCGCCGGAACCGGCCGTTATTTGCTTTTTTTTTAATTCCCCCCGCCCCCCCATTTTTTTCCTATAAATACACTCACACCCCAATTTTTCCCATAATTTACTTATTCATCAAATATTTCAAAAAAAAAATTAAAAAAAAAAAAATTTCAAATTTTCCGGGCCGACCCGGAACCGGCCCGTCGGCCTGCCGAACCGTGCATATTACGGGCCGGTTCCGGAAAAAGTGAACCGTGAACCGGTATGAACCGGCCCGAACCGGCCCGTGGCCGTGTCTACCTACTAATACCTTTAGGGTGCATTTGGATGGAGGGATTTGGGGGAGGGATTTCAAATCCATAATAACAAATCCCTCGGACTTGTTTGGATTGAGGGATTTGGAGATGGATTTCAAATCCCCACCCCTCCTTTTTAGTTGATTTTGGAGCAATAGTGATGGATTTCAAATGACTCCAAAATTGGAGTCATTTCAAATCCATTCTCCAAATCAAATCCCTCCCCAAATCCTTCCATCCAAATGGACCCTTACATCAAGAAAACAAAACATGGTATTGTTGGTCAGGAAATTATAAGTTTTGAGATTATACAACTAACTAATATTTTAATCTCAGTATTAAGTATCATATTCCAACCTATGTGTTCAAACCATCCAACCAGAAAAGTCCTTATTTTATATTTGATGTAAACAAATATGTAGAACGTGTAAGGTATATATATACACATTCGATATATGCCACATAATGCAATATAACATCTCTCAAGCCTCAAAGTTAAGCTATATTCCCAAAATCAAAAAATCTCTTTTTTTTTAACTATAAACGATAAAATTTGCGTTATCAGAGTATTGGGATCACTTGCGAGGTCAGAAGAAATACAAAATTTCCAAGATAAAATGAAATTACGTAAATGTAATAAAACTGGAGGTCACAAAAATATTATAAAATAAATAAATTAGCAATTAATAAAGAAAGAAAAATTAGAGAATGTCGGGTTATTCGTGTGATACTCCGCGAAGGAAGAGCTGTATATATCCGTATATTTAACAGTTAAAGCGAAAACTTAATTATGTCATAGAAACTGAAACTGAAACAGACAGTCAAAAAGTGTGAAGATCCGGAAAACATATACAAAAGTCATTAGAGTGCTTCTTCAACCATTAAACACGTACATCCACAACTATATATATATATATATATATATATATATATATATATATATATATATATTACATGAGATCGGTGATTAATTTGATGGTAGATAATATTTCGTTTGTATATAGATTTCTCCTGTCCAATGTACAACTTATTTATGGAAGAATGCAAATGGCGAAAAGTTAGTTTTTGTCGGTGAAAAGGTATTCTTTGTGATGGACTGAAGTTCCTAACTCTAGCCATGCATGAATATCATTACTGTGACAATGTATATATAGTTGCAAAGTACTATTAATGTTCGAACTAAATACCTCCACCAATTAAATTTGCAGTCTAGACACCCCTCGTTTTGTTATTTATTATCGTATAGTTATACTTAAGTTAGGGAATGACGGTTAGTAATTACTGATATGTGTTTATGTGAGATCTTTAGGTAGAATTAATTAGTTGGTCACAATTTATTAATTTGGCATCTTCACTTCCAACAATGATTCTAATTGTGGTTGATTCTGACTATTTTCTGTATTATTCTGAATTTAAATTGAAAAAAAAAATGAATAAATAATGAAAACCAGCATTGGAAAAACTGCACATCAATTGGCAATTTGTGGAGAAATAATAGACTTTCTTGTTCATTTTTTAATTGTTTTTTCGGAACCTTTCAATTTTTAATTGAATAATTTGTTTTCTTCGATAATTGAGAATGTTCATACGAAACTTAGAATTATGTTCTTCAATTCTTAGTGTAATTCTTTTTCTTCAATTCAGACAGAAGGCACAGGCTGCTTGTGTATGAATACAACGACAACTTTTCGTTGGACTTTGGATTAATTTTGAAAAAGTAAAACATAAATCCTATATGTTTGTTATTGTTCTTCTGTTGTATTGTATAGTGGATTTCTTTAATTTCATAGTGGATTTCGATAAATTTATATTTGAATTTCGACAAGTATACAAACGGGTTTTCGATAAATTTATTGTGAATTTCGATAAGGGGCTTGCTATTATCGGTGCGGTTTTTACCACTCGCAATGCAAAATAATTCATTTTTTTTTTTCTTTTCCAAATATTATCCAAACCCCCTCTCAAACACTCTCAACCTTAATTTTTTTAAATTCTTCAAATCCAATAATTTTCGACCAATATCAGTTTGAGTACAAGTATTATCAACATGGATGACAACAGCTTCGATTTTGAGGTGAAAATACACGTTTTTTGTTCTTTTCCAACATTTTTAGACATTTCGTGTTATTACACACGAAATCTATTCTTCCATTTCGTGTAATACTATACGAAATATGTCTTAAAATAGTTTTGATGTTTGTTTCGTAGGTTTTGGTACGAAATTTTATATTTAATTATGTTTTATGACAATTTCGTAGTAAAACCTACGAAATTAAAGCTCTTATTTCGTATGTTTTTACACGAAATTGTAGCTTACATTTCGTGTTGTTTCATACGAAATCCCTTAAATATTGTCTTTTAATTTCAAATATTTTTGCAGGAACTAAGAGAACAATCTCACGATCATAGTCACTTCTTTGAACGTGGTATTGTGTATGATAGTAAAGAAGCGTTAATTATGTGGGCACAAGACACAGAAATTAGTCATAATCATCGATTAATCATTGTAAAACAGAAAAAACACATGTTTTAACGTGTGCAAGATATCAAACTGGACGACACGTACTATTGAAGAAACATTCTTGTCCGTTAATTGGCAAAAAATCAACGGATGATGGATTATGGCGATTGAGTGTGAGTAATGGTAATCATAACCATTTGTCGTGTATTTGAAAGTTTAACTTATGTTTAAATTTGTATTTTTTTTAAATTTTGCATTTTAATGTTTAATTTATGTTTTGGAATATCTAAATTTGTAGTGTTGTGTTTTGCATTTTTATGTTTAAACCTATGTTTTTGAAATGATTAATTTGTAAGGTTGTTTGTACTTTGTAAGGTTGTTTTGGAATGTTTAAATGCATACTTTAATTGCTTCATTTGTACGTAGTTTCTAAATTCAAATCATTAAACTAGTAAATTAAAATACAAAAGAAACTAGTAAATTAAATAGTTCGTAATAATAATAAACAAAATTAGTAAAATAATTAGTTCCTAATAATAATAAAAATAAATTATTAAATTAAATAGTTCCTAACAATAATAAAAATGTATAGTCCTAATTATAATAATAATAATAAATAAAAAAAAAACTTTAAAATTAAATAATTCATAAAAATACACAACTGGCAAAAAAATCTATAAACTACCGCCTCGCTCTCCTCGGGGGCTGCACCTCATGATCGTTGTCGTCGTCGTCATCGTTGTTGTCCTGGTCGATGCTAATATATCGGGCGGCGGGCTGCATAATATCTCCAAGGTCGGCACGTAGATCAACAAACTACTGCATCCAGTCCTGTCCAGTGTTTCTAGTGATCGGGTACAATGCACGTATTATTTGGTAATAAACCGGCTTATCTAGTGGCCTCACATTCTCTCGATGCAGTTGAGTCGGGCCTACGTTGGGGTTCGTGATCTTCAGATGAGTCCGATCGTTGTACCAATCCATGTAGTGCTCGTCGACTTCCCCCGTTATCGTGCCGTCATGTATACGTTGGCACGAATGGAACGAGCCTGGACCATGTCCCACATACCACCCGGAAATGGGTAGTTGAATTTGTACGATGCACCTCCTTTGGGACCGCCTAAACATGGCTCCATCGATGGAATCAAGCCGCGCGGAATATCCTGAGCCCACCCGAACTATCGGACGTAACGATCAGGCATATACGGCTCTACGAGCCACATGTACTGGATCGTGCCATGATACAACGTACGAGGGATACTCTCGTGTATCTCCCGACCATATGGTAGCCACTTGACCTAAACAGAAAAAAATATAAATACATAAATCAAAATATTCATATTTAAACAAACTACAATTACATAAAATCGAAAAATTCATATTTAAAAAAAATATAAATACATAAATATAAAAACTTGCATTATCCGTTGTCATATTGTCGAGTAAACCTCGAATATGCTCGAGTGAGACCGCTTTTGGCAGCGCGTTCCACCTCTTGCATCGAGGCTGAAACTCGCGGTACCGTTCGCTCTCCTCCGACGGCTGGAATCTCGGGTACTCGTATATCCAGCACTGCAATATTTTATTTAAAGATATTTAGTGAAATAAACTATAGAGAATATATAAATTTAAAGAGATTATGAAAAAAAAAAAATAAGTACAAAAAATATATTAAAATTTACCTGAAGAAGGGTGGTGCAACCCGCCAAGCTCCTCGACTGTGCTCGACTGCGTATACCCAACTCCCTGTATAGATTGGCCAAATAGGCCGAACCCCACAAATATGTACCGACCTGATCAAGTACTGAATCCTCCAGGACGTGCATATACCACGGCTTCACCCGATCACATGTCTTGTCGGGGAATAAAATCGATCTGACGATAAACACTAGATATATCTGAACTCGGCGTCTCATGGGCGTGTCGAACATCAACAACTGTCCATGTATCATCCTCCATGAGGGGCCCCCATGCTTCCATAACTCGTCAATCTCCTCAAAATCGAGTTTTAATATCTCGGACAGTAAATACACGCAATTTATCCGCTCGATGGTCTCGTCGTACCTAGGCACGACCACCCGTCCCTTCACATTGGCACCTAGAATCATCTGGACATCGTGGAGAATGATAGTCATCTCTCTCCCAAGGCATATGGAAGTTGTTCGTCTCTAGATGCCACCGCTCCATGAATGCAAACAACAGCGGACCATCTATGCAAGGTAAAAAACGGCGGGCTAGGGATACAAACCGGTCATCCGCAGAAAATGCTTGTCTGCAGTGACATCTATGTCTAACTGGTCCAGGGCATCTCCTATCTTCTCGTAGTTGAAATGGTTCAGGGAGTTGATACGGGACTCCACTCGTCCAACCGGGTGTTCCCGCAATCATTTATTTACGAAATATATTAGTTAATCCACTATAAAAATATTTTAATATAAGATACAAAAATTATAATATTAAAATTAAAACAAGTAATTAACTTACTTCTGCCCTCCAAATATATGTCGCTACGTGCGACTTGAAACTCGGAATCAAAGACGGATCCCGCAATCCACCGGGAAATGGACCATCTAGCACATACGGATTGACTCGAGTATGACTTCGACCACCACGAGCTCCACAGCCCCGTGCTCGGCCTCCACAACCTCCACGAGTTACAACCTCTGTCTCGTGAACGGGGTCCACCGCATCCTCCTCCTCCTACATAGCATGGGAAGACTCGACATCGGGATGTGCAACCGATGATCTGGCTTCACCAGCTTTCTCAGCCTCTCGCCTACGTCGTGTAGACATAGTCATGCGCTCGCGCTCTTGATGCTCGGCCTCATCACGAACAGCTCGCATAATTGCCTTTGATTTGCTTTTGTTTGTCATCTGTTAAATAAGACATTATTAACGTCAGTCTAAATAATAATAAATGCAAGCATTGATTTCGTATTTTTTTCCAAAAAATTATTGCAAAATGCCAGAAACACGCATTTTTCGTGCATAGTACCTACGAAAGAAAAGCTTACATTTCGTACGTTTTCTCACGAAATTAAAGCATTCGTTTCGTAAGTGTTTGCACGACTCGTAAAAGAAACAAAAAATTCTAGTAATTTCGTGTAAAAAATCACGAAATTAGCCCTTTAATTTGGTGATTTTTTTTCACGAAACGAGTTTTTTTTTTTTCCGAAAAGTTTCGAAATACTGAAAACGTACAGATTTTCGACGAAATTTGTTAAGATACTACTATGATACATTGGATTAACGATTTCGAATCCGAGTTTTACCTTAAATCGTTGTAGGATTGCTCGTTTAATCCGCGGGAATTCGAAGGGCCGTGGAGAGGGTTTGAGAGGATTTTGAATTTTTTGAAGAAAAGTTACAAATGAATCTAAAGTGCACTGCAAGGCGGTAAAAGCTGCACTATGAATAGCATTTCAGTTTCGATAAGTATATAGAGTGGTTTTCATGTTTATATTGTTGTTTATACAAAATAGTTTTCATGTTTATATAGTTGTTTATACAAAGTGATTTTCATTGTAGTTCCCTCATTCATTTTTCATTTCAACAGATTTATGCAATATTAGTTGGTTGGAAATAATTTGTTTACGAAAGCTTCCCATATTTTGTTCCCACCAACGGTCGCTTGACACCGAGGTTTGCTTTTGGGAATTTGTTTTCATTAGCTAATTTTTTTCTTGTTGAGATTGATTTAGTGACCCTCGTCGGCCTTGTTGGTGGTGGTGTACTGGTCTTGCACTTTTTCTTGGACATAGTAGTGGTTTACGTTTCAAATAGTGGATTTCAAACAGTAAATTTACTTTCTTTTTTTTGTTTGTTATTTTTTGAGTTGTGTTAGTAGTGGATTATATATGTTTTTACTAGATTTCAATAAGTTTGTTGTGTATTATGTTAATATTAAAGTGGATTACGTTAATTTTACAATGAATTTTACAGTAATTTTACAGTGATTTCGATAAATTTGTAGTAGTTTCCGATGAGTGGATTTTAATTTTCGTAACCCTAGTGGGAAAAAAATTAAAAAATTAAAAAAATTGAAATAAAATAAAAGCAAGTTTTTGTTTTAAGATTGAAATTTTAAAAAATATATTTTTTCTGGAAAAAAAAGAAGGAATAAAAAGAATTGGAATGATGTTAGATTTAGGGAATTGCTTTTTGGGGTTTGAAAATTGCTATTTGCGGTTTTTAACAAAACCCCCCAAAAAACACTTTATTACACTAAAACCTCAAAACTTCCCAAAAAAATCCAACCCCCCTCCCCCCCCCCCCCCCCCAAAAAACGCGTAAAAGCCCAACTTGGGCGCCCATTCATGCAGTGCACGCCCAAGTTGGGCGTGCAAGCTGCATTTGGGCGCCCGAGTTGGGCGTCGAGTGCAAATATATATATATATATATATATATATATATATATATATATATATATATATATATATATATATATATATATATATATATTTTAAATGTTCGAACGCCCAAGATGGGCGCCCAAGGCGTGTACGAACGCCCGGGAACGGGCGTTCGTACACGCCTTGGGCGTTCGAATATTTTTTTGCGAAAAAAAAAAGGCCTACAAATCGATTTGTAGGGCTTTTTAACATGAAATCGGTTCTGTATTCGAGCTACCCAATGCATATTACACATAAAAGAGTCGAAATTACATCAAAAAATCGAAGCCCAACCCTTCTTCAAGCTTATTTTCGAACTTTTTTTTTTTTTGCTATTTGCAGTTTTGGGGTGTTTTTTGATATTTTTAAAAGTTTTGAGGGGTTTTGTTATAAACCGCGAATAGCAATTTTGTGACCGCAAATAGCATTTCATTAGATTTATGAGGGGTTATTTTGAAGAGATAGTATGAAAGGGGCACTTTGGGAAATTTGAGTCAAATGGACTTATATCAAATATCAATTAATAAAATGAATTTATCATGAAGTCGAAATTCAATGAGGTGAGTTTGTGAAATAACCCCAAGTTATTAATTGTTCATTTTTAATTAAGTTTTCGTTTTAAGGATTTTTATGTAATTTGACTTTGTAGGTATCGTACAATTTTTTCCAGGGTTCGTACTAATCTTATGTGGCACAATTTCATTGGTAGACTACGGTCCGAGAAGTACAACCGCTCTCCGACCCTAGACAAAACCATGAAGGATTATCCAACGTAAAAGTTGTTCTGTTACGTATAGAAGGTGCTACTTATGATACCAATCACATTAATATTAAAAATCTTAATGATAGACACTAATCTTACTTGGTTGATAATGCAGTAGACCCTCGATAAATTAATACTTGATAAATTAATAACATCGCTTAAATAATATTTTGTCCCAGTCTCGACTCGATAAAAATGTATTAAATTATTATTTCGATAAATTAATATTTTGCTAAATTTATAGAATTTTGCTAATTCCAACTCTATTAATTTATAGAGGTTATAGAGGTTTCACTGTAGTACTGATCGTAACAAGCTCCATCCGTTATCGATAAAGGGCTGCTGAAAGATATTGACTAATCTGAAACAATTGAACAGAAAAAGAAAAAAAAACTAATGATAGTGATTGTAACAAGTACCACAATATCAACATTTACCTCATCATTTATATAGCAGTAAACTGGAAGCATTAGCTAGACTAGAATAGAATGTGTTCAAATAAAATGAAAACTCGACCTACAAATCTTCAATCTCCTCAATGGAAGAAAATTGTGCATCAACTCGACATACAACTTCTTGATCAATTTTAACCGGACTAACCCACTTGGGTAGTACTCGTGTTGAAGCATCCGATTTTAGATCGTTTTCATCTAACAGTACAGGAAAATCTTGTACAGATTCCGTCTGGCTCGTCTTATTATTCCATTTAAAAATCTCCGACGCCAACTCACAACATTCTTTCAGGTCTTCTTCATTCCGTGCTTTGTTCAATTTTTCACTAAGATCACTTACAGCCAGAACCCTCTCACCCTTCGAACACTTGATCTTCTTAGCCCTCGTCCCCCTTCCTCCTTCTAAATCACTGAGTTCATCACCACCGTCGATTGACTCTACCTTCTTCCTCAACCCTTGATCTACAATGTATCGAATCCTCTTTCTCAAGTTATCACTTCTTACTGGATCTGATTTGAGATTTAACTTCAACCCTTGTACCATTGCCTCGGTCGAGCTCACTCCAGAAGACTGCTCCTTATCTTGAATCGAGGAGTCATCGGGTGCTGAATTGACACAAAAAACCTCTTCAAGTAGACCGACATTTTGCATGTATCGGTCAAAAGCTCCACTTTCTGCTTCTGCGTTTCCGTCTCTAAATTCTTTTAGTTTCAAAAACCTCCATTCGTTTATAACTTGTGCATCCTGAAAAAATACACAAATAAGGAAGATTTTTTTGGCGGTTGACTTGGATAAATTCGAGGTACTAGTAGTAGTATATTTGATGTATCTTCACCTTTTTGGTCAACGGCTTCCTTGATCGGAATGGTGTTTGTAAATTATTAAACTGTGCAAAGTTGTTGGACAGGTGACGAAGTCTATGCATACTCCTGTCAAATAATTGCTATATATCAAAAAGTGCAATAACAAACAATGAATAATACACAGATGTTCCTTACCATTGAACTGAAGCAATTCATAAACATGTCAAACAAATCCTAAAGAAAGAAACAATGAGATAATTTGACTGCAACGATTAAAGAACTGCCAGCAACTAAGTAGATTGGGTTTGTAGGAACAGAAAATGCATGATAAAACACTGAATCGACGTCATCCCTCCATTGTGGAAGCACTGTTAAGTAATATGATCATGGAACATCTACAATATTTTCTACCATCTGACTACAGATAACGAGGGATTGGACAGTGTGGTCAGCAATCACTATATGTAAAAACAAGGGTTGCAGAGGAACATCCGATTCAATGTACAAGAACTTTTCTTGGTGCCAGAGATGGAAAAACATAAAGGCTAATGCAACAGATGAACTTGGAGCATACAGACATGTGTTTTAAACATAGGAGGTAATCGGGTACCAAGATTTACACCGCGGGGATTAACTGGTTTTGCAACTTACCCTGAATGAGATACATCAGTTGATTGTTGGTCAAATTGAGGAGAGCTGGAAGAGGGTGGCTTGTCTGGAAAGGATGCGTTGCCTTTTTTTACTGCAGCAAACCACAATTATAGAATGTAATTTTGACTGAAATTGTATAATTCATCGAGAAACACAATATTTATCCCACATTTGAAAAGTGCTGTTGCATGAAGAGTTATGCAGATTATTAAAATACAGGGGTCCTGTTTGAGATATTAATCTACACAGGTTCTGTCGTCAGTAAACTTTGAGGAAGTTCAGAGAGTCACTAAAATATGCTACTCTAAGATGGGATTCCCCTTGTGTAAGCCCATTCAAGATTAATTTCACGAAACAAATGATTTATATCCAGCCTCCATTATTGTAGACACTACTCAATATCATACATTATAATATTTGAGAGAGAGAGAGACTCAGTACATCAAAGGTAGGGCTTAGTAAGAAACTGAAACTCTAGACACTAGTTATCCTCTTCCTCTTAAACATAAAAAAGTGTGCATATCAAACATATTGGGAATATTTGGATCCTTTAAGTAGTTATTTTCTACAAACATGAAATCAAATAGTAATATTTATTCAAATCCCATCTCATTTTCTTTTCTTCGGTGCAAACTCGGCTAACCTTACATTTTCTCCTTTTGTTGTCATCAAAAAAGTCAAATTCCCCTATTATTCATATGAATGTGAACAATGGAGAAATATACCACATCTACAAGACATTAGAGTTTTAAGCTTTAACGTCTAGAGTCTAAATGTCAACAAAGGATATAACTACAAACGGTGCACAAGAATTTTGACACGTTCATAAAATAGTACCATATTATTGTTCAGAACTATGACAAAATAAAAGTTCCATGCTATATACGTTATCAGATGCTTCCAAATGAATCCTACTCAAAGGATCTTATTCATTAGGATTATAAACAAAGTGGAATGACGTACCGTGTATATGACAAGGATTTTGAGCTTTTGCACAGCAGTTTTTGCATGACTGGAATGGACACCTGCATAGTTCAAATTATCAACGGATGAAAACTTGGATAAATAATCTGCACTGGCTTTATATATGTCAAGCACATCAAGGATATTATCACATATGAAATGGTCAAGGAATTTTAATATCTGAAATCAAGTAGTGATATGCAGCATCAGTGTAAAACTGGCGACTGTGTACATCTGATTATTACCGAAACCTTTTAAAAAGAGGAAACAACGACCAGATAACTGCTCTATTGTCACCACTTTTGGCCTAGTTGTATTGGTCTACCTCCTTGTGGGAGAGGTTCAAATCCCTTTGGGAAGGTGTCTGTGGTGTGCATGAGTTGTAATAATAATAAAATTTAAATAAAAAAATTAAAAAAAAATTAAAAAAAAAAAAAAGAACTACCAGATAAAATACTCTTATCATTTCATGAAACCAACCTAGACCATATCTACACAGCTGTTTCAAAGGGGAAAAGGCTACGATTTCACCATATAAGAAAATCAACATTAAGCATATTGGCTCTAGATAACCTTGAACATTTTCCAGTTCACGTTATGTATAAGCATAAAGCATCTACTTGTCATAACATATTATACATTGTATCTACATCTCAAATAGGATTACAACAGCAGTGGTAAAGACAGATGAGGATAAATTAAATAGGCTACCCATTTTTGGTTTTCCTTTTTAATCTTCTTTTTATTATTTTTTTCAATTCTACTACATATACAACTAAATCCAACGTCGTGCAAATCATTCTTTATCTTCATTTGAAGGGTAGGGCAGGGAAAAGTGATGACCAATTTACTACATATAAAGTTGGAAAAAGTTGGATTGAGACCATAAGCAAACTTTTGTGCATTACATGATATTTATGGACCACCATACCTGCTTAACAATTCACCAAATTCCTTCTTGGGAAAGAAGTCAGCCAATACTTATGTGTAATTGCATTTTAAAATCTTCAAGACTAAAAATTTTAGGAGATATTTTCAAGTGACATATCTACATGTGTAATTAGAATAGTTACATGACCAAATGTGTCAAGACATCAATAGCTATATGATGAAACGCGATGATACTGACTAAATCAATTCTTCATTGTCTATTAAGCATAGCAGATCACATCATCTTTAGGGAACCATAAGATCCACATTTTACCTTGTGTTTTTCTAAAAGAATTTAAGCCAGTAGGTCAGCCAAATTGTAGTTTTTCCCATAGGAATGGGGGTTTGCAATTTTAATCCCCAAACTCTAGGGGTTCTTATACCCTCAATTCCCGAAAAAGTGCACATGTCTTCTCGACATGTGATGCCATTAGAATTTAATGGAACATGCACGAGAATGCACATCGTCATTAACTCCAAATTTTGGAGGGGTAAAACGGGACAAAACTACTTTTCTACTCCCAAACAACACAACATTGCTCAGTAATTCTAGCCATCGATTGCTTTATGGCGTAATTGTCTCGTACTGGAGTAATAGCCTGATTTTGTAATTGCTACCTTGGTGGTTTATTTTCATTCCAAGTAAAATTGATTGTAATTGAGTATTTGTCTCGATTTGGCCCATCTTTGTTTGCAAGATGCCTTATTTTTTCGTCCAAATAGTAGACAAATGGTCAAATGCAAAGTTCATGTCCCTGTTCCACCTAATGAATAAAGACAGAAGAAATTTGAAGCGAAAAATACTTGCCTTCAAAATTAGGACCACTTAGTACGATGCGGTAGAAAAATATCAGATACCTATCCTATCAGACTAAAATGCAATTGCCTCACTATTTTTCCCTCCAAATTTGAAGTTACCGCTTAGAGCAATCCTCGTGCATGATTCCATTAACTTCTGAACAGAAATATGCACAATTGCTTTGAGAATTGGGACATTTCCAAAATCCCATAGAGCACAGGTGATGTGACTAAAATAGAAGGAACTAATCAATGCTAGGAAGCAACAGCATGGAAACAAACTAGCAAGCAGTTGATCAGATGAGACTACATAACTATTAGGAGTACATGCTTTAAGGATATTTATGACCACTCAATTTGACATATAGTGCATGAAAGGAAGACCTGAAGAACCAGTAGCACTTTTGATAACAACAAGTAAGAGCCACACAGACGCATCTCGACAACATTCTGGTCTCTTTTAACTTCGAAAACCCCCATGCCTAAAACCGAATCTCAAGCAAAAAGCATGATTTTAACTGAAAACAAACATATTTAGGACAAAGGAGAAGCATGCCTAGGAGGAAAATCTTTTTGATCTTGCAAACAGTTTAATAGTGTGATATTAACTTGGTGAAAACAAAACATGAATGTCATCTTTGAACATGGTTTAAACTCCAAATCAAATAACTAGTTATAATCCATTAAAAAAATATCCGGGCACTAGGTTTCAGAAGGTTAGCATGGGAACATTTGATAATAATTTATCCTTAATTCATCATATTTCACCACAAGCACACAAAGGTAACATATATTTGAGACACACAAACTAAGAGGTGGAACATTTCTGAACATAGTGTACCCACAGATTATGATGATCAAACGCATCATTCTTGGAGGTCATGACCCGTCACAACAGTATTTACTGATTTTACAACGGAGATATACTAAGCACTTCTTTATTATTGATGAATCTTAGGCTAAATACTTCACATTTTTAGCTACGGAGATCCACTAGAGCATAAAATAAGCTTTCACAAGCAACTGCGTCAGACTATGTACTTAATCTAAACATTTTTAAGTCTAATGTATCATTGAAAGAACAGCAGATGAAACTTTCATGATACAGATATTAGTCACAAGT
>NC_142537.1:6602500-6605000 GCF_056151865.1 Erythranthe guttata | reverse complement strand
CTAGTGACTTTGGATGGTATTGACACATGGTACTGGAAGTATAATGTTTGATGGTTCTGTAGTATGTGTCATATGCCACAATAGTATTACTAGTGCCTTTGAATGGTATTGCTAGTGACTTTGGATGGTATTGACATATGTTACTAGAAGTATAATGTTTGATGGTCCTGTAGTATATGTCATATGCCACAATAGTATTGCTAGTGCCATTGAATGGTATTGCTAGTGCATTCGAATAGTATCGACAAAGGGTACTGGAAGTATAATGTTTGATTGTAATGTAGTATGTGTCATATGCAACAATGGTATTGCTAGTGCATTCGAATAGTATCGACAAAGGGTACTGGAAGTATAATGTTTGATTGTAATGTAGTATGTGTCATATGCAACAATGGTATTGCTAGTGCATTTGGATGGTATTGAACGAAATTACTGGAAGTACTAGTAGTGGAACTTTATAGTACGTTGTATTTGTTATAATTGTAGTTTTATGTGTATGTAATTGCAGGAATTGGAAGCTAAAGATGAAAGAGATGTAGCGTTATTGTAAAAAAACTGGGAGTGGAAGTGTTTTGGGGTTTTTGTGTTTTTTTGTAATTAATGAACAGATGAATGTGTTTTTGTGCCATAAACAATCGATCCTTTTGTTGTAGAGCTAATAATACTATTGATTAGCTCTACTCGTACTTTTCCATTGTATACATTGTACTATATGTTTCAATGAAATGTACTTACCTTTTGAACACATGGTACTTTATTTTGCGATTAATTAGTTTGTATAAAGAATATAAGCGTACCATAAAAATGAGCAACAAATACTTTCTAGTTTATTCGAAGATACCTTGTCAACACTAGACTTGTACTTACTTGATGAACAAAGCGTACTTCACATGTGTATTCACGAAAAACTTACCATAATCGATATTGATCGACTCCCACATTGTCTCCATTCATTCTTAATAGTCTTAAAATGAAGAGTTTTGTCTTAAAATGCGATCATATGGATGCATTGGCCCCACAATAATATATAGAGTGTAACAATACTATATGAATGGCAAACATATACTTCATCAGTGAACAAAGCGTACTATAGTCACGAATCACTTGTACTTCACATGTGTATTCGTTGTACTTACTTGATGAACAAAGCGTACTATATTGACGAATAACCCAAACTTTACCAGCTTATACATTGTACTTAGTTGGTGAACAAAGCGTACTATAGTCACGAATCACTTGTACTTCACATGTGTATTCATTGTACTTACTTGATGAACAAAGCGTACCATATTTTTTGATGAATTGAATTGTACCAATTTCATTGACGCTTTAATGATCAATAAGTACGGGAGATGCATAAATTATGTTTTAGATTACTATTTTAAGGTAGGTGAGCATTATTGTTGTGTTTGGAATACAAGATCCCATAAATATGTTGAATTTCATACATGATACTCATATACTATACAATATATTCATACAAGTCTACAATGCTCAAGTGTAAAACTGATATTTTCCTCAATTGTCACCATAATCGATATTCATCGACTCCCACATTGTCTCCATTCATTCTTAATAGTCTTAAAATGAAGAGTTTTGTCTTAAAATGCGATCATATGGATGCATTGGCCCCACAATAATATATAGAGTGTAACAATACTATATGAATGACAAACATATACTTTATCAGTGAACAAAGCGTACTATAGTCACGAATCACTTGTACTTCACATGTGTATTCATTGTACTTACTTGATGAACAAAGCGTACCATATTTTTTGATGAATTGAATTGTACCAATTTTATTGACGTTTTAATGATCAATAAGTATGTGAGATGAATAAATTATGTTTTAGATTATTATTTTAAGGTAGGTGAGCATTGTTGTTGCGTTTGGAATACAAGATCCCATAAATATGTTGAAATTCATACATGATACTCATATACTATAGAATATATTCATACAAGTCTACAATGCTCAAGTGTAAAACTAATATTTTCCTCAATTGTCCCCATAATCGATATTGATCGACTCCCACATTATCTCCATTCATTCTTAATAGTCTTAAAATGAAGTGTTTTGTCTTAAAATGCGATCATATGGATGCATTGGCCCCACAATAATATATAGAGTGTAACAATACTATATGAATGGCAAACATATACTTTATCAGTGAACAAAGCGTACTATAGTCACGAATCACTTGTACTTCACATGTGTATTCATTGTACTTACTTGATGAACAAAGCGTACTATATTGACGAATAACCCAAACTTTACCAGCTTATACATTGTACTTAGTTGGTGAACAAAGCGTACTATAGTCACGAATCACTTGTACTTCACATGTGTATTCATTGTACTTACTTGATGAACAAAACGTACCATATTATGATTATTATTATTATTATTATAATTATTATTATTATTATTATTATTATTATTATTATTATTATTATTATTATTATTATTATTATTATTATTATTATTATTATTATT